>NW_026061637.1:110000-122500 GCF_024217435.2 Syngnathus scovelli | reverse complement strand
TCCCCGACCGCCACCCCCCGACCGCCACAAGGCGACAGCCACCATCCCCAAGCGCCATCCCCGACCGCCACCCCCCGACCGCCACCAGCCGACCGCCACCAGCCGACCGCCACAAGGCGACAGCCACCATCCCCAAGCGCCATCCCCGACCGCCACAAGGCGACCGCCACAAGGCGACCGCCACCAGCCGACCGCCACAAGGCGACAGCCACCATCCCCAAGCGCCATCCCCGACCGCCACAAGGCGACCGCCACAAGGCGACCGCCACCAGCCGACCGCCACAAGGCGACAGCCACCATCCCCAAGCGCCATCCCCGACCGCCACCCCCCGACCGCCACCAGCCGACCGCCACCAGCCGACAGCCACCATCCCCAAGCGCCATCCCCAAGCGCCACCCCCGACCGCCACCAGCCGACCGCCACCAGCCGACCGCCACCAGCCGACCGCCACCAGCCGACAGCCACCATCCCCAAGCGCCATCCCCAAGCGCCACCCCCGACCGCCACCAGCCGACAGCCACCAGCCGACCGCCACCAGCCGACCGCCACCGGCCGTTCGCGGTGTGCGCCGCCGTTCCCCAAGCACCCTCCGGGACGAAGCCGGAGCCAGAGAATAGCAGCGGTGGTGCGTAAAAGCTGCGGCCGGGCCTCGCGGAAGGTCCCCGGGCGGCGAGCTGCGGAGCCCCGGCCTCCAGCTTCCACCAGGTAATAGGACCGGGCGCGCGTAAAAGCTGCGGCCGGGCCTCGCGGAAGGTCCTCGGGCATCCAGCGAGATCACACGGCCCCCACCGGAGGCGGCTAGCGCCTCCGTAGAGTAGTACCGGCCCGTGGAAGCGGCCGCCCGTCAGCCTGCGTTGCCGCTGGTCGAAAAATGCACTAAGTGCCAAACCCCATTCATTTACAACGGCGTGTCCGCCAGAGGGCGCACTTCCCCCGGCGGACCAGCCGGCGGGGCTCGTTAGAGAGTGTATCCGCCTGGCAGTGCCTCCTGGACGGCCTGTATTCCGGACCGCGACCGCTAACTTACGGGAGCCTAAACGGCCCGCGGACCAGCCGGCGGGTCCTCCGTGAAAGCCTATCCGCCTGGCGGTGCCTCCTGGCCGGCCTGGATTCCGGACCGCGACCGCTCACTCGCGGGACCCTAAACGGCCCGCGGACCAGCCGGCGGGTCCTCCGTGAAAGCCTATCCGCCTGGCGGTGCCTCCTGGCCGGCCTGGATTCCGGACCGCCACCGCTCACTCGCGGGACCCTAAACGGCCCGCGGACCAGCCGGCGGCTCCTCCGTGAAAGCCTATCCGCCTGGCGGTGCCTCCTGGCCGGCCTGGATTCCGGACCGCCACCGCTCACTCGCGGGACCCTAATCGGCCCGCGGACCAGCCGGCGGATCCTCCGTGAAAGCCTATCCGCCTTCGCCGGTTCCCCGGCCGGCCACGGGTGGCGAGAATCCGGCCTCCTCGCCCGGAGCGCGCTTCGACTTGGGCGAAAAATGCACCAAGTGCCAAACCCCATTCATTTACAACGGCGTGTCCGCCAGAGGGCGCACTTCCTCCGGCCGGCGGGGCTCGTTAGAGAGCGCGTCCGCCTTGGCCGGTTCCCCGGCCGGCCACGGGTGGCGAGAATCCGGCCTCCTCGCCCGGAGCGCGCTTCGACTTGGGCGAAAAATGCACTAAGTGCCAAACCCCATTCATTTACAACGGCGTGTCCGCCAGAGGGCGCACTTCCTCCGGCCGGCGGGGCTCGTTAGAGAGCGCGTCCGCTTTCGCCGGTTCCCCGGTCGGCCGCGAACGGCGAAAAGCCGGCCTCTTCCCCCGGAGCCCGGTGGGCGAATTTTTTTTTTTTTTTTTTTTTTCAAAGTGCCAACGGCTCTCGCGCCGCGCTGCGTCCGCCTTCGCCGGTTCCCCGGTCGGCCCGAACGAGCGAAAATTCGGCCTCTTGCCCCGGAGCCCGGTCGGCGAATTATTTATTTATTTATTTATTTATTTTTCCAAAGTGCCAACGGCTCTCGCGCCGCGATGCGTCCGCCTTCGCCGGTTCCCCGGTCGGCCACGAACGGCCAAAAATCGGCCTCTCCCCCCGGAGCCCGGTCGGCGAATTATTATTTATTTATTTATTTATTTATTTATTTTTCCAAAGTGCCAACGGCTCTCGCGCCGCGATGCGTCCGCCTTCGCCGGTTCCCCGGTCGGCCACGAAGTATTGCGCATGATTATACGCGATGTTAATATTTATTTAATTATTAAATAAATACATACATGTGTTTATTAATGATATACGCGATGTTAATATTTATTTAATTATTACCTATATTATGAATAAACTAACGGTGATTTTACACGATTTGACTACATACGTGACCGTGATATAGTGCCGAGGGCTCCCGCGCCGTCACGCGTCCGCCTTGGCACGGGTCGCCCGCGGCAGCGAGCGTTCGGCTCGCGGGGGTCCGCGGGGTGTTATTAGGGAGTGCGGCAGCCGTGCCGAGGCTCCGGCCGGCCGCCGGAAGTCCCGCGGGGGAGCGTCGGAGCTCCGCGAGGCCGGCCGGGGAGCCTCTTAGTCATCGCCCGCGCTCGCGGTGGTCCCGGTCGCTTAAAGTGCCACGGGAGGCGTAGCGATGCGAGTGAGTGTGCGCAAAGTGCGAGAGGCGGTGCATTTACGCGCCGTGTCCGCGAGAGGGAGGCAATTCCCCGTTGCGACCTCCGGGAGATCAGCGGGCCGCCGAAAAGGCTCGGCCGGGGTGCCTGGAGCCTCCTCGGGCGTCGAGTTAGGAGGGGGGCGCGCGGAGAACCGGCTGGATGTCCCCTGGAAGCTCAGCGGGCCGTGGGAAAGGCTTGGCCGGGGTGCCGGAAGCCTCGGCCGGCTTAAAAGTGAGGAGGAAAGCGCGCGGAGAACCGGCCGGAGGTCCCCTGGAAGCTCAGCGGGCCGTGGAGAAAGCTTAGCCGGGGTGCCTGGAGCCTCGGCCGGCTTAAAATGTGAGGAGGAAAGCGCGCGGAGAACCGGCCGGAGGTCCCCTGGAAGCTCAGCGGGACGTGGGAAACGCTTGGCCGGGGTGCCGGAAGCCTCGGCCGGCTTAAAAGTGAGGAGGAAAGCGCGCGGAGAACCGGCCGGAGGTCCCCTGGAAGCTCAGCGGGCCGTGGGAAACGCTTGGCCGGGGTGCCGGGAGCCTCGGCCGGCTTAAAACGTGAGGAGGAAAGCACCGGGAGAACCGGCTGGAGGTCTTCTGGAAGCTCAGCGGGCCGCCGAAAACGCGTAGCCGAGGTGCCGGGAGCCTCCTCGGGCGTCAAAAGTGAGGAGCGACGCACCCCCGAGAACCGCCCGGGTCCTCCAGCCACCGTTGAAAAAGACGTCGAGTCAGGCTACCTTAAGAGAGTCACAGTTACTCCCGCCGTTTACCCGCGCGGAGCGTCATCGCCTCCGCGAACCGTCAAAAATAAATAAATTCATAAATAAATAAATGTCAAGTGAGCCTACCTTAAGAGAGTCACAGTTACTCCCGCCGTTTACCCGCGCGGAGCGTCATCGCCTCCGCGAACCGTCAAAAATAAATAAATACATAAATAAATAGATGTCAAGTGAGCCTACCTTAAGAGAGTCACAGTTACTCCCGCCGTTTACCCGCGCGGAGCGTCATCGCCTCCGCGAACCGTCAAAAATAAATAAATACATAAATAAATAGATGTCAAGTGAGCCTACCTTAAGAGAGTCACAGTTACTCCCGCCGTTTACCCGCGCGGAGCGTCATCGCCTCCGCGAACCGTCAAAAATAAATAAATACATAAATAAATAGATGTCAAGTGAGCCTACCTTAAGAGAGTCACAGTTACTCCCGCCGTTTACCCGCGCGGAGCGTCATCGCCTCCGCGAACCGTCAAAAATAAATAAATACATAAATAAATAGATGTCAAGTGAGCCTACCTTAAGAGAGTCACAGTTACTCCCGCCGTTTACCCGCGCGGAGCGTCATCGCCTCCGCGAACCGTCAAAAATAAATAAATACATAAATAAATAGATGTCAAGTGAGCCTACCTTAAGAGAGTCACAGTTACTCCCGCCGTTTACCCGCGCGGAGCGTCATCGCCTCCGCGAACCGTCAAAAATAAATAAATACATAAATAAATAGATGTCAAGTGAGCCTACCTTAAGAGAGTCACAGTTACTCCCGCCGTTTACCCGCGCGGAGCGTCATCGCCTCCGCGAACCGTCAAAAATAAATAAATACATAAATAAATAGATGTCAAGTGAGCCTACCTTAAGAGAGTCACAGTTACTCCCGCCGTTTACCCGCGCGGAGCGTCATCGCCTCCGCGAACCGTCAAAAATAAATAAATACATGAATAAATAGTCAAGTGAGCCTACCTTAAGAGAGTCGTAGTTACTCCCGCCGTTCGGTCCGCTTAAAGTGCCACGGGAGGCGTAGCAATGCGAGTGAGTGTGCGCCAAGTGCGAGAGGCGGTGTATTTACTCGCCGTGTCCGCGAGAGGGAGGTAACTCCCCGTTGCGACCTCCGGGAGAGCAACGGGCCGCCGAAAACGCTCAGCCGAGGTGCTGGAAGCCTCGGCCGGCTCTCAAAGCGAGGCGCGAGGCACCGGGAGAACCGGCTGGAGGTACCCTGGAAGCTCAGCGGGCCGTGGGAAACGCTCAGCCGAGGTGCTGGAAGCCTCGGCCGGCTCACAAAGCGAGGCGCGAGGCACCGGGAGAACCGGCTGGAGGTCCCCTGGAAGCTCAGCGGGCCGTGGGAAACGCTCAGCCGAGGTGCTGGAAGCCTCGGCCGGCTCACAAAGCGAGGCGCGAGGCACCGGGAGAACCGGCCGGAGGTCCCCTGGAAGCTCAGCGGGCCGTGGAGAAAGCTTAGCCGGGGTGCCGGAAGCCTCGGCCGGCTTAAAATGTGAGGAGGAAACCGGCTGGACGTCTTCTGGAAGATCAGCGGGCCGTGGAAAATGCTAAGCCGAGGTGCTGGTTGTCGAATAAGGCTCCGCCATCTCGTAGAAGGTGCTAATAAAGTTCATATCCGCTCGGCTGGAGGTAATTGGCCCGCGGACCGGCCGGCGGGACCTCCGTGACAGCCTACCCGCCTGGCGGTGCCTCCTGGCCGGCGTGCATTCCGGGCCGCGACCGCTAACTTACGGGACCATAAATGGCCCGCGGACCAGCTGGCGGGACCTCCGTGACCGCCTATCCGCCTGGCGGTGCCTCCTGGCCGGCCTGGATTCCGGACCGCGACCGCTCACTCGCGGGACCCTAAATGGCCCGCGGACCAGCCGGCGGGACCTCCGTGACAGCCTATCCGCCTCCCGGTGGCTGCTGGCCGGCGCGGATTCCGGGCCGCGACCGCTAACTTACGGGACCCCAATTGGCCCGCGGACCAGCCGGCGGGACCCCCGTGACCGCCTATCCGCCTTGGCCGGTTCCCCGGCCGGCCACGGATGGCGAGAATCCGGCCTCCTCGCCCGGAGCGCTCGTCGGCTTCGGCGAAAAATGCACTAAGTGCCAAACCCCATTCATTTACAATGGCGTGTCCGCCAGAGGGCGCAGTTCCCCCCGCGGACCGGCCGGCGGGACCTCCGTGACAGCCTATCCGCCTGGCGGTGGCTGCGGGCCGGCGCGGATTCCGGGCCGCGACCGCTAACTTACGGGACCCCGATTGGCCCGCGGACCAGCCGGCGGGACCTCCGTGACCGCCTATCCGCCTGCGCTGGTTCCCCGGCCGGCGCGAATTCCGGGCCGCGACCGCTAACTTACGGGACCCCGATTGGCCCGCGGACCAGCCGGCGGGACCTCCGTGACCGCCTATCCGCCTGCGCTGGTTCCCCGGCCGGCGCGAATTCCGGGCCGCGACCGCTAACTTACGGGACCCCGATTGGCCCGCGGACCAGCCGGCGGGACCTCCGTGACCGCCTATCCGCCTGCGCTGGTTCCCCGGCCGGCGCGAATTCCGGGCCGCGACCGCTAACTTACGGGACCCCGATTGGCCCGCGGACCAGCCGGCGGGACCTCCGTGACCGCCTATCCGCCTGCGCTGGTTCCCCGGCCGGCGCGAATTCCGGGCCGCGACCGCTAACTTACGGGACCCCGATTGGCCCGCGGACCAGCCGGCGGGACCTCCGTGACCGCCTATCCGCCTGCGCTGGTTCCCCGGCCGGCGCGAATTCCGGGCCGCGACCGCTAACTTACGGGACCCCGATTGGCCCGCGGACCAGCCGGCGGGACCTCCGTGACCGCCTATCCGCCTGCGCTGGTTCCCCGGCCGGCGCGAATTCCGGGCCGCGACCGCTAACTTACGGGACCCCAATTGGCCCGCGGACCAGCCGGCGGGACCTCCGTGACCGCCTATCCGCCTCCGCTGGTTCCCCGCTCGGCGTGGATTCCGGACCGCGACCGCTAAATTACGGGACCCAAATTGGCCCGCGGACCAGCCGGCGGGACCTCCGTGACCGCCTATCCGCCTTCGCTGGTTCCCCGGTCGGCCACAGATGACGAATATTCGGCCTCTCGCTCTGGAAGTCCTGCCGACTTAGCCGAAAATTTTCTAAGTGCCATCGGCTCTCGCTCGGAAAAGTGTCCGCCTCGTCTGGTTCCCCAGCTCGGCCTCAGAATTCGAAAATTCGGCCTCTCTGAGGTACCAGGGGTAGGCTTTATGTACTTGGTCCCCCCAGTTAGTGTACTCATCACTTTACCCCCCTTTCGCAAAATATAGTCGGCACGTATGTGCAGAACTGTTTATTTTCATTTTAAAAATTTTCTAAGTGCCAGCGGAAGCTGTCACACGAACTGTCCGAGCTACCACGGTGCCCATCCCGGGCAGTGACGGCAAAAGGCCGATGTGTGTTTGATGGAAGTCTGAATAATTTCTAAGTGCCAACGGCTCAACCGCCGTAAAGTGTCCGCCTCGGCTGGTTCTCCCGGTCGGCCCGAACGAGCGAAAATTCGGCCTCTTCCCCTGGAGGTCCGGAACATTTTGGCGAATATTTTCAAAGTGCCAACGGCTGTTCCGCCGTAACGTGTCCGACCCGGCTGGTTCCTCCGGTCGGCCCGAACGAGCGAAAATTCGGCCTCTTCCCCTGGAGGTCCGGACGACTTTGGCGAATATTTTCTAAGTGCGAACGGCTGTTGCGCCGTAACGTGTCCGACCCGGCTGGTTCCTCCGGTCGGCCTGAACGAGCGAAAATTCGGCCTCTTCCCCTGGAGGTCCGGACGACTTTGGCGAATATTTTCAAAGTGCCAACGGCTGTTGGGCCGTAAAGTGTCCGACCCGGCTGGTTCCTCCGGTCGGCCCGAACGAGCGAAAATTCGGCCTCTTCCCCTGGAGGTCCGGAACATTTTGGCGAATATTTTCAAAGTGCCAACGGCTGTTGCGCCGTAACGTGTCCGACCCGGCCGGTTCCTCCGGTCGGCCCGAACGAGCGAAAATTCGGCCTCTTCCCCTGGAGGTCCGGAACATTTTGGCGAATATTTTCAAAGTGCCAACGGCCGTTCCGCCGTAAAGTGTCCGACCCGGCTGGTTCCTCCGGTCGGCCCGAACGAGCGAAAATTCGGCCTCTTCCCCTGGAGGTCCGGACGACTTTGGCGAATATTTTCAAAGTGCCAACGGCTGTTGGGCCGTAAAGTGTCCGACCCGGCTGGTTCCTCCGGTCGGCCCGAACGAGCGAAAATTCGGCCTCTTAACCCTGGAGGTCCGTTCAAGTTTAACGAATAATTTCTAAGTGCTAACGGCTGTTGCGCCGTAACGTGTCCGACCCGGCCGGTTCCTCCGGTCGGCCCGAACGAGCGAAAATACGGCCTCTTCCCCTGGAGGTCCGGAACATTTTGGCGAATATTTTCAAAGTGCCAACGGCTGTTGCGCCGTAACGTGTCCGACCCGGCTGGTTCCTCCGGTCGGCCCGAACGAGCGAAAATTCGGCCTCTTCCCCTGGAGGTCCGTTCAAGATTAACGAATATTTTCTAAGTGCCAACGGCTCTTGCGCCGAAAAGCGTCCGCCTCGGCTGGTTCCCGATGTCGGCCAGAACAAGTGAAAATTCGGCCTCTTCCCCTGGAAGTCCGGCCGAGTTCGGCGAATATTTCCTAAGTGCCAACGGCTGTTCCGCCGTAAAGAGTCCGACTCGGCTGGTTCCCGATGTCGGCCAGAACAAGTGAAAATTCGGCCTCTTCCCCTGGAGGTCCGTTCAAGATTAACGAATATTTTCTAAGTGCCAACGGCTCTTGCGCCGAAAAGCGTCCGACTCGGCTGGTTCCCGATGTCGGCCAGAACAAGTGAAAATTCGGCCTCTTCCCCTGGAGGTCCGTTCAAGATTAACGAATATTTTCTAAGTGCCAACGGCTGCTCCGCCGTAAAGCGTCCGCTTCGGCTGGTTCCCGATGTCGGCCAGAACAAGTGAAAATTCGGCCTCTTCCCCTGGAGGTCCGTTCAAGATTAACGAATATTTTCTAAGTGCCAACGGCTCTTGCGCCGAAAAGCGTCCGCCTCGGCTGGTTCCCGATGTCGGCCAGAACAAGTGAAAATTCGGCCTCTTCCCCTGGAGGTCCGTTCACGATTAACGAATATTTTCTAAGTGCCAACGGCTCTTGCGCCGAAAAGCGTCCGCCTCGGCTGGTTCCCGATGTCGGCCAGAACAAGTGAAAATTCGGCCTCTTCCCCTGGAGGTCCGTTCAAGATTAACGAATATTTTCTAAGTGCCAACGGCTCTTGCGCCGAAAAGCGTCCGCCTCGGCTGGTTCCCGCGGTCGGACACAAAATGTGTCAATTCGGCCTCTCTGAGGTACCAGGGGTGGGCTTTATGTACTTGGTCCCCCCACTTAGTGTACTCATCACTTTACCCCCATTTCGCAAAATATAGTCGGCACGTATGTGCAGAACTGTTTATTTTCATTTTAAAAATTGTCTAAGTGCCAGCGGAAGCTGTCACGCGAACTGTCCGAGCTACCACGGTGCCCATCCCGGGCAGTGACGGCAAAAGGCCGATGTGTGTTTGATGGAAGTCTGAATAATTTCTAAGTGCCAACGGCTCAACCGCCGTAAAGTGTCCGCCTCGGCTGGTTCTCCCGGTCGGCCCGAACGAGCGAAAATTCGGCCTCTTCCCCTGGAGGTCCGGAACATTTTGGCGAATATTTCCTAAGTGCCAACGGCTGCTCCGCCGTAAAGTGTCCGCCTCGGCTGGTTCCCCCGGTCGGCCAGAACAAGTGAAAATTCGGCCTCTTCCCCTGGAGGTCCGGAACATTTTGGCGAATATTTCCTAAGTGCCAACGGCTGCTCCGCCGTAAAGTGTCCGCCTCGGCCGGTTCACCCGGTCGGCCAGAACAAGTGAAAATTTGGCCTCTTCCCCTGGAGGTCCGGAACATTTTGGCGAATATTTCCTAAGTGCCAACGGCTGCTCCGCCGTAAAGTGTCCGCCTCGGCCGGTTCACCCGGTCGGCCAGAACAAGTGAAAATTTGGCCTCTTCCCCTGGAGGTCCGGAACATTTTGGCGAATATTTCCTAAGTGCCAACGGCTGCTCCGCCGTAAAGTGTCCGACTCGGCTGGTTCCCCCGGTCGGCCAGAACAAGTGAAAAATCGGCCTCTTCCCCTGGAAGTCCGGCCGAGTTAAGGCAAATATTTCCTAAGTGCCAACGGCTGCTCAGCCTTAAAGTGTCCGACTCGGCTGGTTCCCGATGTCGGCCAGAACAAGTGAAAATCCGGCCTCTTCCCCTGGAAGTCCGGCCGAGTTAAGGCAAATATTTCCTAAGTGCCAACGGCTGCTCAGCCTTTAAGTGTCCGACTCGGCTGGTTCCCGATGTTGGCCAGAACAAGTGAAAATCCGGCCTCTTCCCCTGGAAGTCCGGCCGAGTTAAGGCAAATATTTCCTAAGTGCCAAGGGCTGCTCAGCCTTAAAGGGCCCGACTCGTCTGGTTCCCGATGTCGGCCAGAACAAGTGACAATTCGGCCTCTTCCCCTGGAGGTCTTTTCAAGTTTAACGAATATTTTCTAAGTGCCGACGGCTGCTCCGCCTTAAAGCGTCCGACTCGGCTGGTTCCCGATGTCGGCCAGAACAAGTGACAATTCGGCCTCTTCCCCTGGAGGTCCTTTCAAGTTTAACGAATATTTTCTAAGTGCCAACGGCTGCTCCGCCTTAAAGCGTCCGACTCGGCTGGTTCCCGATGTCGGCCAGAACAGGTGAAAATTCGGCCTCTTCCCCTGGAGGTCCGTTCAAGTTTGGCGAATATTTTCTAAGTGCCAACGGCTGCTCCGCCTTAAAGTGTCCGACTCGGCTGGTTCCCGATGTCGGGCAGAACAAGTGACAATTCGGCCTCTTCCCCTGGAAGTCCGGCCGAGTTTGGCGAATATTTTCTAAGTGCCAACGGCTGCTCCGCCGTAAAGAGTCCGACTCGGCTGGTTCCCGATGTCGGCCAGAACAAGTGACAATTCGGCCTCTTCCCCTGGAGGTCCTTTGAAGTTTAGCGAATATTTTCTAAGTTCCAACGGCTCTTGCGCCGAAAAGCGTCCGACTCGGCTGGTTCCCGATGTCGGCCAGAACAGGTGAAAATTCGGCCTCTTCCCCTGGAGGTCCGTTCAAGTTTGGCGAATATTTTCTAAGTGCCAACGGCTGCTCCGCCTTAAAGTGTCCGACTCGGCTGGTTCCCGATGTCGGGCAGAACAAGTGACAATTCGGCCTCTTCCCCTGGAAGTCCGGCCGAGTTTGGCGAATATTTTCTAAGTGCCAACGGCTGCTCCGCCGTAAAGAGTCCGACTCGGCTGGTTCCCGATGTCGGCCAGAAAAAGTGACAATTCGGCCTCTTCCCCTGGAGGTCCTTTGAAGTTTAGCGAATATTTTCTAAGTGCCAACGGCTCTTGCGCCGAAAAGCGTCCGCCTCGGCTGGTTCCCGCGGTCGGCCGTAATAGGCGAAAATTCGGCCTCTTCCCCTGGAGCGACCTCCAAATTTGGGCGAAATTTTTCTAAGTGCCTAAAGGTACCAGGGGTTTGGGTACCAGGGGTGCAGTACGAACTGGTCTTTTGTCAACCCATGTACTTTTTCTAGAGTACATGGGTTGGTCCCCCCACTTAGTGTACTCATCACTTTACCCCCCTTTCGCAAAATATAGTCAGAACGAGCATGGGGGACGCAATTGTTTTCCATGCAAATCAATTGGGCCTGGTCCGAGCGCTGGTAACGGCCGCCAGCAAGCGTCCCCTGCTCGGATAGCAGAACTGAAGAAGGCACGGCACTTCCAGAGAGAGAGAGAAAATTTTCTAAGTGCCACATTTCTCAAAAATTTTCAAAGTGCCACATTTCTCAAAAATTTTCAAAGTGCCACATTTCTCAAAAATTTTCAAAGTGCCACATCTCTCAAAAATGTTCAAAGTGCCACATCTCTGAAAAACTTTCTAAGTGCCACATCTCTGAAAAACTTTCTAAGTGCCACATCTCTGAAAAACTTTCTAAGTGCCACATCTCTGAAAAATTTTCTAAGTGCCACAGCACGGCTGTGAAATATTCAAAGTCCTACAGGCATTGGCAGAATCCGCGGACGGCCGTCTGCTCCCGGCGGCCGCCGCGAAGCTACTACCCCCTCCCGGGGACGGCTGTCTGCTCCCGGCAGCCGTCCTTACCCCCCTCCCCCGTTTGCACCGCCTGAAGTTAGACCCGCCTTGGTAGGGCCCCCACCGGCCCCGGCTCGCCGGCGTTGGGTGGACGGTTCCTGCCCACTTGCGGGTCCCGGTCGCTTGGCAACCGACCGGGGAGGACCAGCCGCCTCCTTAAACACAGGCTGGAAGGGAAATCCGATCAAGCTACGGAGGACCGGCCGCCTCCTTAAACACAGGCCGGAAGGGAAATCCGATCAAGCTACGGAGGACCGGTCGCCTCCCTAAACACAGGCCGGGCAAAAATCTGCGAATGGGCCCGTCAAGGGTAGTGGGTCATCCAAGGAGGGAGGTACCGGCCGCCTCCTTAAACACAGGCCGGGCAAAAATCTGCGAATGGCCCGTCAAGGGTAGAAGGTCATCCAAGGAGGGAGGTACCGGCCGCCTCCTTAAACACAGGCCGGGCAAAAATCTGCGAATGGCCCGTCAAGGGTAGAAGGTCATCCAAGGAGGGAGGTACCGGCCGCCTCCTTAAACACAGGCCGGGCAAAAATCTGCGAATGGCCCGTCAAGGGTTGTTGGTCATCCAAGGAGGGAGGTACCGGCCGCCTCCTTAAACACAGGCCGGGCAAAAATCTGCGAACGGCCCGTCAAGGGTTCTGTCTCATCCAAGAAAGGGGTACCGGCCGCCTCAGAGGCCGGAGCGAAGGGGGCGAAAGGCTGTCGATGGGGAAGGATCGGGGCCACGGCTAATCTAGCGATGCCCGCGTCGGGCGGTCACTCCGACGAATGAGCGGGGCCGAATCCGGCGCGAGGCGGCCTTCAGGCACGTGGTTCGAGACGACCTCACCCGGCTCTAGCCCGGAGCGAAAAAAACACTCTTATAACCTGACCGACATGCGCCCATGACCCGCCTTGGTAGGGCCCCCACCGGCCCCGGCTACCGCC
>NW_026061637.1:85000-97500 GCF_024217435.2 Syngnathus scovelli | reverse complement strand
ACAGCCACCAGCCGACCGCCACCAGCCGACCGCCACCGGCCGTTCGCGGTGTGCGCCGCCGTTCCCCAAGCACCCTCCGGGACGAAGCCGGAGCCAGAGAATAGCAGCGGTGGTGCGTAAAAGCTGCGGCCGGGCCTCGCGGAAGGTCCCCGGGCGGCGAGCTGCGGAGCCCCGGCCTCCAGCTTCCACCAGGTAATAGGACCGGGCGCGCGTAAAAGCTGCGGCCGGGCCTCGCGGAAGGTCCTCGGGCATCCAGCGAGATCACACGGCCCCCACCGGAGGCGGCTAGCGCCTCCGTAGAGTAGTACCGGCCCGTGGAAGCGGCCGCCCGTCAGCCTGCGTTGCCGCTGGTCGAAAAATGCACTAAGTGCCAAACCCCATTCATTTACAACGGCGTGTCCGCCAGAGGGCGCACTTCCCCCGGCGGACCAGCCGGCGGGGCTCGTTAGAGAGTGTATCCGCCTGGCAGTGCCTCCTGGACGGCCTGTATTCCGGACCGCGACCGCTAACTTACGGGAGCCTAAACGGCCCGCGGACCAGCCGGCGGGTCCTCCGTGAAAGCCTATCCGCCTGGCGGTGCCTCCTGGCCGGCCTGGATTCCGGACCGCGACCGCTCACTCGCGGGACCCTAAACGGCCCGCGGACCAGCCGGCGGGTCCTCCGTGAAAGCCTATCCGCCTGGCGGTGCCTCCTGGCCGGCCTGGATTCCGGACCGCCACCGCTCACTCGCGGGACCCTAAACGGCCCGCGGACCAGCCGGCGGCTCCTCCGTGAAAGCCTATCCGCCTGGCGGTGCCTCCTGGCCGGCCTGGATTCCGGACCGCCACCGCTCACTCGCGGGACCCTAATCGGCCCGCGGACCAGCCGGCGGATCCTCCGTGAAAGCCTATCCGCCTTCGCCGGTTCCCCGGCCGGCCACGGGTGGCGAGAATCCGGCCTCCTCGCCCGGAGCGCGCTTCGACTTGGGCGAAAAATGCACCAAGTGCCAAACCCCATTCATTTACAACGGCGTGTCCGCCAGAGGGCGCACTTCCTCCGGCCGGCGGGGCTCGTTAGAGAGCGCGTCCGCCTTGGCCGGTTCCCCGGCCGGCCACGGGTGGCGAGAATCCGGCCTCCTCGCCCGGAGCGCGCTTCGACTTGGGCGAAAAATGCACTAAGTGCCAAACCCCATTCATTTACAACGGCGTGTCCGCCAGAGGGCGCACTTCCTCCGGCCGGCGGGGCTCGTTAGAGAGCGCGTCCGCTTTCGCCGGTTCCCCGGTCGGCCGCGAACGGCGAAAAGCCGGCCTCTTCCCCCGGAGCCCGGTGGGCGAATTTTTTTTTTTTTTTTTTTTTCAAAGTGCCAACGGCTCTCGCGCCGCGCTGCGTCCGCCTTCGCCGGTTCCCCGGTCGGCCCGAACGAGCGAAAATTCGGCCTCTTGCCCCGGAGCCCGGTCGGCGAATTATTTATTTATTTATTTATTTATTTTTCCAAAGTGCCAACGGCTCTCGCGCCGCGATGCGTCCGCCTTCGCCGGTTCCCCGGTCGGCCACGAACGGCCAAAAATCGGCCTCTCCCCCCGGAGCCCGGTCGGCGAATTATTATTTATTTATTTATTTATTTATTTATTTTTCCAAAGTGCCAACGGCTCTCGCGCCGCGATGCGTCCGCCTTCGCCGGTTCGGTTCCCCGGTCGGCCACGAAGTATTGCGCATGATTATACGCGATGTTAATATTTATTTAATTATTAAATAAAATACATACATGTGTTTATTAATGATATACGCGATGTTAATATTTATTTAATTATTACCTATATTATGAATAAACTAACGGTGATTTTACACGATTTGACTACATACGTGACCGTGATATAGTGCCGAGGGCTCCCGCGCCGTCACGCGTCCGCCTTGGCACGGGTCGCCCGCGGCAGCGAGCGTTCGGCTCGCGGGGGTCCGCGGGGTGTTATTAGGGAGTGCGGCAGCCGTGCCGAGGCTCCGGCCGGCCGCCGGAAGTCCCGCGGGGGAGCGTCGGAGCTCCGCGAGGCCGGCCGGGGAGCCTCTTAGTCATCGCCCGCGCTCGCGGTGGTCCCGGTCGCTTAAAGTGCCACGGGAGGCGTAGCGATGCGAGTGAGTGTGCGCAAAGTGCGAGAGGCGGTGCATTTACGCGCCGTGTCCGCGAGAGGGAGGCAATTCCCCGTTGCGACCTCCGGGAGATCAGCGGGCCGCCGAAAAGGCTCGGCCGGGGTGCCTGGAGCCTCCTCGGGCGTCGAGTTAGGAGGGGGGCGCGCGGAGAACCGGCTGGATGTCCCCTGGAAGCTCAGCGGGCCGTGGGAAAGGCTTGGCCGGGGTGCCGGAAGCCTCGGCCGGCTTAAAAGTGAGGAGGAAAGCGCGCGGAGAACCGGCCGGAGGTCCCCTGGAAGCTCAGCGGGCCGTGGAGAAAGCTTAGCCGGGGTGCCTGGAGCCTCGGCCGGCTTAAAATGTGAGGAGGAAAGCGCGCGGAGAACCGGCCGGAGGTCCCCTGGAAGCTCAGCGGGACGTGGGAAACGCTTGGCCGGGGTGCCGGAAGCCTCGGCCGGCTTAAAAGTGAGGAGGAAAGCGCGCGGAGAACCGGCCGGAGGTCCCCTGGAAGCTCAGCGGGCCGTGGGAAACGCTTGGCCGGGGTGCCGGGAGCCTCGGCCGGCTTAAAACGTGAGGAGGAAAGCACCGGGAGAACCGGCTGGAGGTCTTCTGGAAGCTCAGCGGGCCGCCGAAAACGCGTAGCCGAGGTGCCGGGAGCCTCCTCGGGCGTCAAAAGTGAGGAGCGACGCACCCCCGAGAACCGCCCGGGTCCTCCAGCCACCGTTGAAAAAGACGTCGAGTCAGGCTACCTTAAGAGAGTCACAGTTACTCCCGCCGTTTACCCGCGCGGAGCGTCATCGCCTCCGCGAACCGTCAAAAATAAATAAATTCATAAATAAATAAATGTCAAGTGAGCCTACCTTAAGAGAGTCACAGTTACTCCCGCCGTTTACCCGCGCGGAGCGTCATCGCCTCCGCGAACCGTCAAAAATAAATAAATACATAAATAAATAGATGTCAAGTGAGCCTACCTTAAGAGAGTCACAGTTACTCCCGCCGTTTACCCGCGCGGAGCGTCATCGCCTCCGCGAACCGTCAAAAATAAATAAATACATAAATAAATAGATGTCAAGTGAGCCTACCTTAAGAGAGTCACAGTTACTCCCGCCGTTTACCCGCGCGGAGCGTCATCGCCTCCGCGAACCGTCAAAAATAAATAAATACATAAATAAATAGATGTCAAGTGAGCCTACCTTAAGAGAGTCACAGTTACTCCCGCCGTTTACCCGCGCGGAGCGTCATCGCCTCCGCGAACCGTCAAAAATAAATAAATACATAAATAAATAGATGTCAAGTGAGCCTACCTTAAGAGAGTCACAGTTACTCCCGCCGTTTACCCGCGCGGAGCGTCATCGCCTCCGCGAACCGTCAAAAATAAATAAATACATAAATAAATAGATGTCAAGTGAGCCTACCTTAAGAGAGTCACAGTTACTCCCGCCGTTTACCCGCGCGGAGCGTCATCGCCTCCGCGAACCGTCAAAAATAAATAAATACATAAATAAATAGATGTCAAGTGAGCCTACCTTAAGAGAGTCACAGTTACTCCCGCCGTTTACCCGCGCGGAGCGTCATCGCCTCCGCGAACCGTCAAAAATAAATAAATACATAAATAAATAGATGTCAAGTGAGCCTACCTTAAGAGAGTCACAGTTACTCCCGCCGTTTACCCGCGCGGAGCGTCATCGCCTCCGCGAACCGTCAAAAATAAATAAATACATGAATAAATAGTCAAGTGAGCCTACCTTAAGAGAGTCGTAGTTACTCCCGCCGTTCGGACCGCTTAAAGTGCCACGGGAGGCGTAGCAATGCGAGTGAGTGTGCGCCAAGTGCGAGAGGCGGTGTATTTACTCGCCGTGTCCGCGAGAGGGAGGTAACTCCCCGTTGCGACCTCCGGGAGAGCAACGGGCCGCCGAAAACGCTCAGCCGAGGTGCTGGAAGCCTCGGCCGGCTCTCAAAGCGAGGCGCGAGGCACCGGGAGAACCGGCTGGAGGTACCCTGGAAGCTCAGCGGGCCGTGGGAAACGCTCAGCCGAGGTGCTGGAAGCCTCGGCCGGCTCACAAAGCGAGGCGCGAGGCACCGGGAGAACCGGCTGGAGGTCCCCTGGAAGCTCAGCGGGCCGTGGGAAACGCTCAGCCGAGGTGCTGGAAGCCTCGGCCGGCTCACAAAGCGAGGCGCGAGGCACCGGGAGAACCGGCCGGAGGTCCCCTGGAAGCTCAGCGGGCCGTGGAGAAAGCTTAGCCGGGGTGCCGGAAGCCTCGGCCGGCTTAAAATGTGAGGAGGAAACCGGCTGGACGTCTTCTGGAAGATCAGCGGGCCGTGGAAAATGCTAAGCCGAGGTGCTGGTTGTCGAATAAGGCTCCGCCATCTCGTAGAAGGTGCTAATAAAGTTCATATCCGCTCGGCTGGAGGTAATTGGCCCGCGGACCGGCCGGCGGGACCTCCGTGACAGCCTACCCGCCTGGCGGTGCCTCCTGGCCGGCGTGCATTCCGGGCCGCGACCGCTAACTTACGGGACCATAAATGGCCCGCGGACCAGCTGGCGGGACCTCCGTGACCGCCTATCCGCCTGGCGGTGCCTCCTGGCCGGCCTGGATTCCGGACCGCGACCGCTCACTCGCGGGACCCTAAATGGCCCGCGGACCAGCCGGCGGGACCTCCGTGACAGCCTATCCGCCTCCCGGTGGCTGCTGGCCGGCGCGGATTCCGGGCCGCGACCGCTAACTTACGGGACCCCAATTGGCCCGCGGACCAGCCGGCGGGACCCCCGTGACCGCCTATCCGCCTTGGCCGGTTCCCCGGCCGGCCACGGATGGCGAGAATCCGGCCTCCTCGCCCGGAGCGCTCGTCGGCTTCGGCGAAAAATGCACTAAGTGCCAAACCCCATTCATTTACAATGGCGTGTCCGCCAGAGGGCGCAGTTCCCCCCGCGGACCGGCCGGCGGGACCTCCGTGACAGCCTATCCGCCTGGCGGTGGCTGCGGGCCGGCGCGGATTCCGGGCCGCGACCGCTAACTTACGGGACCCCGATTGGCCCGCGGACCAGCCGGCGGGACCTCCGTGACCGCCTATCCGCCTGCGCTGGTTCCCCGGCCGGCGCGAATTCCGGGCCGCGACCGCTAACTTACGGGACCCCGATTGGCCCGCGGACCAGCCGGCGGGACCTCCGTGACCGCCTATCCGCCTGCGCTGGTTCCCCGGCCGGCGCGAATTCCGGGCCGCGACCGCTAACTTACGGGACCCCGATTGGCCCGCGGACCAGCCGGCGGGACCTCCGTGACCGCCTATCCGCCTGCGCTGGTTCCCCGGCCGGCGCGAATTCCGGGCCGCGACCGCTAACTTACGGGACCCCGATTGGCCCGCGGACCAGCCGGCGGGACCTCCGTGACCGCCTATCCGCCTGCGCTGGTTCCCCGGCCGGCGCGAATTCCGGGCCGCGACCGCTAACTTACGGGACCCCGATTGGCCCGCGGACCAGCCGGCGGGACCTCCGTGACCGCCTATCCGCCTGCGCTGGTTCCCCGGCCGGCGCGAATTCCGGGCCGCGACCGCTAACTTACGGGACCCCGATTGGCCCGCGGACCAGCCGGCGGGACCTCCGTGACCGCCTATCCGCCTGCGCTGGTTCCCCGGCCGGCGCGAATTCCGGGCCGCGACCGCTAACTTACGGGACCCCAATTGGCCCGCGGACCAGCCGGCGGGACCTCCGTGACCGCCTATCCGCCTCCGCTGGTTCCCCGCTCGGCGTGGATTCCGGACCGCGACCGCTAAATTACGGGACCCAAATTGGCCCGCGGACCAGCCGGCGGGACCTCCGTGACCGCCTATCCGCCTTCGCTGGTTCCCCGGTCGGCCACAGATGACGAATATTCGGCCTCTCGCTCTGGAAGTCCTGCCGACTTAGCCGAAAATTTTCTAAGTGCCATCGGCTCTCGCTCGGAAAAGTGTCCGCCTCGTCTGGTTCCCCAGCTCGGCCTCAGAATTCGAAAATTCGGCCTCTCTGAGGTACCAGGGGTAGGCTTTATGTACTTGGTCCCCCCAGTTAGTGTACTCATCACTTTACCCCCCTTTCGCAAAATATAGTCGGCACGTATGTGCAGAACTGTTTATTTTCATTTTAAAAATTTTCTAAGTGCCAGCGGAAGCTGTCACACGAACTGTCCGAGCTACCACGGTGCCCATCCCGGGCAGTGACGGCAAAAGGCCGATGTGTGTTTGATGGAAGTCTGAATAATTTCTAAGTGCCAACGGCTCAACCGCCGTAAAGTGTCCGCCTCGGCTGGTTCTCCCGGTCGGCCCGAACGAGCGAAAATTCGGCCTCTTCCCCTGGAGGTCCGGAACATTTTGGCGAATATTTTCAAAGTGCCAACGGCTGTTCCGCCGTAACGTGTCCGACCCGGCTGGTTCCTCCGGTCGGCCCGAACGAGCGAAAATTCGGCCTCTTCCCCTGGAGGTCCGGACGACTTTGGCGAATATTTTCTAAGTGCGAACGGCTGTTGCGCCGTAACGTGTCCGACCCGGCTGGTTCCTCCGGTCGGCCTGAACGAGCGAAAATTCGGCCTCTTCCCCTGGAGGTCCGGACGACTTTGGCGAATATTTTCAAAGTGCCAACGGCTGTTGGGCCGTAAAGTGTCCGACCCGGCTGGTTCCTCCGGTCGGCCCGAACGAGCGAAAATTCGGCCTCTTCCCCTGGAGGTCCGGAACATTTTGGCGAATATTTTCAAAGTGCCAACGGCTGTTGCGCCGTAACGTGTCCGACCCGGCCGGTTCCTCCGGTCGGCCCGAACGAGCGAAAATTCGGCCTCTTCCCCTGGAGGTCCGGAACATTTTGGCGAATATTTTCAAAGTGCCAACGGCCGTTCCGCCGTAAAGTGTCCGACCCGGCTGGTTCCTCCGGTCGGCCCGAACGAGCGAAAATTCGGCCTCTTCCCCTGGAGGTCCGGACGACTTTGGCGAATATTTTCAAAGTGCCAACGGCTGTTGGGCCGTAAAGTGTCCGACCCGGCTGGTTCCTCCGGTCGGCCCGAACGAGCGAAAATTCGGCCTCTTAACCCTGGAGGTCCGTTCAAGTTTAACGAATAATTTCTAAGTGCTAACGGCTGTTGCGCCGTAACGTGTCCGACCCGGCCGGTTCCTCCGGTCGGCCCGAACGAGCGAAAATACGGCCTCTTCCCCTGGAGGTCCGGAACATTTTGGCGAATATTTTCAAAGTGCCAACGGCTGTTGCGCCGTAACGTGTCCGACCCGGCTGGTTCCTCCGGTCGGCCCGAACGAGCGAAAATTCGGCCTCTTCCCCTGGAGGTCCGTTCAAGATTAACGAATATTTTCTAAGTGCCAACGGCTCTTGCGCCGAAAAGCGTCCGCCTCGGCTGGTTCCCGATGTCGGCCAGAACAAGTGAAAATTCGGCCTCTTCCCCTGGAAGTCCGGCCGAGTTCGGCGAATATTTCCTAAGTGCCAACGGCTGTTCCGCCGTAAAGAGTCCGACTCGGCTGGTTCCCGATGTCGGCCAGAACAAGTGAAAATTCGGCCTCTTCCCCTGGAGGTCCGTTCAAGATTAACGAATATTTTCTAAGTGCCAACGGCTCTTGCGCCGAAAAGCGTCCGACTCGGCTGGTTCCCGATGTCGGCCAGAACAAGTGAAAATTCGGCCTCTTCCCCTGGAGGTCCGTTCAAGATTAACGAATATTTTCTAAGTGCCAACGGCTGCTCCGCCGTAAAGCGTCCGCTTCGGCTGGTTCCCGATGTCGGCCAGAACAAGTGAAAATTCGGCCTCTTCCCCTGGAGGTCCGTTCAAGATTAACGAATATTTTCTAAGTGCCAACGGCTCTTGCGCCGAAAAGCGTCCGCCTCGGCTGGTTCCCGATGTCGGCCAGAACAAGTGAAAATTCGGCCTCTTCCCCTGGAGGTCCGTTCACGATTAACGAATATTTTCTAAGTGCCAACGGCTCTTGCGCCGAAAAGCGTCCGCCTCGGCTGGTTCCCGATGTCGGCCAGAACAAGTGAAAATTCGGCCTCTTCCCCTGGAGGTCCGTTCAAGATTAACGAATATTTTCTAAGTGCCAACGGCTCTTGCGCCGAAAAGCGTCCGCCTCGGCTGGTTCCCGCGGTCGGACACAAAATGTGTCAATTCGGCCTCTCTGAGGTACCAGGGGTGGGCTTTATGTACTTGGTCCCCCCACTTAGTGTACTCATCACTTTACCCCCATTTCGCAAAATATAGTCGGCACGTATGTGCAGAACTGTTTATTTTCATTTTAAAAATTGTCTAAGTGCCAGCGGAAGCTGTCACGCGAACTGTCCGAGCTACCACGGTGCCCATCCCGGGCAGTGACGGCAAAAGGCCGATGTGTGTTTGATGGAAGTCTGAATAATTTCTAAGTGCCAACGGCTCAACCGCCGTAAAGTGTCCGCCTCGGCTGGTTCTCCCGGTCGGCCCGAACGAGCGAAAATTCGGCCTCTTCCCCTGGAGGTCCGGAACATTTTGGCGAATATTTCCTAAGTGCCAACGGCTGCTCCGCCGTAAAGTGTCCGCCTCGGCTGGTTCCCCCGGTCGGCCAGAACAAGTGAAAATTCGGCCTCTTCCCCTGGAGGTCCGGAACATTTTGGCGAATATTTCCTAAGTGCCAACGGCTGCTCCGCCGTAAAGTGTCCGCCTCGGCCGGTTCACCCGGTCGGCCAGAACAAGTGAAAATTTGGCCTCTTCCCCTGGAGGTCCGGAACATTTTGGCGAATATTTCCTAAGTGCCAACGGCTGCTCCGCCGTAAAGTGTCCGCCTCGGCCGGTTCACCCGGTCGGCCAGAACAAGTGAAAATTTGGCCTCTTCCCCTGGAGGTCCGGAACATTTTGGCGAATATTTCCTAAGTGCCAACGGCTGCTCCGCCGTAAAGTGTCCGACTCGGCTGGTTCCCCCGGTCGGCCAGAACAAGTGAAAAATCGGCCTCTTCCCCTGGAAGTCCGGCCGAGTTAAGGCAAATATTTCCTAAGTGCCAACGGCTGCTCAGCCTTAAAGTGTCCGACTCGGCTGGTTCCCGATGTCGGCCAGAACAAGTGAAAATCCGGCCTCTTCCCCTGGAAGTCCGGCCGAGTTAAGGCAAATATTTCCTAAGTGCCAACGGCTGCTCAGCCTTTAAGTGTCCGACTCGGCTGGTTCCCGATGTTGGCCAGAACAAGTGAAAATCCGGCCTCTTCCCCTGGAAGTCCGGCCGAGTTAAGGCAAATATTTCCTAAGTGCCAAGGGCTGCTCAGCCTTAAAGGGCCCGACTCGTCTGGTTCCCGATGTCGGCCAGAACAAGTGACAATTCGGCCTCTTCCCCTGGAGGTCTTTTCAAGTTTAACGAATATTTTCTAAGTGCCGACGGCTGCTCCGCCTTAAAGCGTCCGACTCGGCTGGTTCCCGATGTCGGCCAGAACAAGTGACAATTCGGCCTCTTCCCCTGGAGGTCCTTTCAAGTTTAACGAATATTTTCTAAGTGCCAACGGCTGCTCCGCCTTAAAGCGTCCGACTCGGCTGGTTCCCGATGTCGGCCAGAACAGGTGAAAATTCGGCCTCTTCCCCTGGAGGTCCGTTCAAGTTTGGCGAATATTTTCTAAGTGCCAACGGCTGCTCCGCCTTAAAGTGTCCGACTCGGCTGGTTCCCGATGTCGGGCAGAACAAGTGACAATTCGGCCTCTTCCCCTGGAAGTCCGGCCGAGTTTGGCGAATATTTTCTAAGTGCCAACGGCTGCTCCGCCGTAAAGAGTCCGACTCGGCTGGTTCCCGATGTCGGCCAGAACAAGTGACAATTCGGCCTCTTCCCCTGGAGGTCCTTTGAAGTTTAGCGAATATTTTCTAAGTTCCAACGGCTCTTGCGCCGAAAAGCGTCCGACTCGGCTGGTTCCCGATGTCGGCCAGAACAGGTGAAAATTCGGCCTCTTCCCCTGGAGGTCCGTTCAAGTTTGGCGAATATTTTCTAAGTGCCAACGGCTGCTCCGCCTTAAAGTGTCCGACTCGGCTGGTTCCCGATGTCGGGCAGAACAAGTGACAATTCGGCCTCTTCCCCTGGAAGTCCGGCCGAGTTTGGCGAATATTTTCTAAGTGCCAACGGCTGCTCCGCCGTAAAGAGTCCGACTCGGCTGGTTCCCGATGTCGGCCAGAAAAAGTGACAATTCGGCCTCTTCCCCTGGAGGTCCTTTGAAGTTTAGCGAATATTTTCTAAGTGCCAACGGCTCTTGCGCCGAAAAGCGTCCGCCTCGGCTGGTTCCCGCGGTCGGCCGTAATAGGCGAAAATTCGGCCTCTTCCCCTGGAGCGACCTCCAAATTTGGGCGAAATTTTTCTAAGTGCCTAAAGGTACCAGGGGTTTGGGTACCAGGGGTGCAGTACGAACTGGTCTTTTGTCAACCCATGTACTTTTTCTAGAGTACATGGGTTGGTCCCCCCACTTAGTGTACTCATCACTTTACCCCCCTTTCGCAAAATATAGTCAGAACGAGCATGGGGGACGCAATTGTTTTCCATGCAAATCAATTGGGCCTGGTCCGAGCGCTGGTAACGGCCGCCAGCAAGCGTCCCCTGCTCGGATAGCAGAACTGAAGAAGGCACGGCACTTCCAGAGAGAGAGAGAAAATTTTCTAAGTGCCACATTTCTCAAAAATTTTCAAAGTGCCACATTTCTCAAAAATTTTCAAAGTGCCACATTTCTCAAAAATTTTCAAAGTGCCACATCTCTCAAAAATGTTCAAAGTGCCACATCTCTGAAAAACTTTCTAAGTGCCACATCTCTGAAAAACTTTCTAAGTGCCACATCTCTGAAAAACTTTCTAAGTGCCACATCTCTGAAAAATTTTCTAAGTGCCACAGCACGGCTGTGAAATATTCAAAGTCCTACAGGCATTGGCAGAATCCGCGGACGGCCGTCTGCTCCCGGCGGCCGCCGCGAAGCTACTACCCCCTCCCGGGGACGGCTGTCTGCTCCCGGCAGCCGTCCTTACCCCCCTCCCCCGTTTGCACCGCCTGAAGTTAGACCCGCCTTGGTAGGGCCCCCACCGGCCCCGGCTCGCCGGCGTTGGGTGGACGGTTCCTGCCCACTTGCGGGTCCCGGTCGCTTGGCAACCGACCGGGGAGGACCAGCCGCCTCCTTAAACACAGGCTGGAAGGGAAATCCGATCAAGCTACGGAGGACCGGCCGCCTCCTTAAACACAGGCCGGAAGGGAAATCCGATCAAGCTACGGAGGACCGGTCGCCTCCCTAAACACAGGCCGGGCAAAAATCTGCGAATGGGCCCGTCAAGGGTAGTGGGTCATCCAAGGAGGGAGGTACCGGCCGCCTCCTTAAACACAGGCCGGGCAAAAATCTGCGAATGGCCCGTCAAGGGTAGAAGGTCATCCAAGGAGGGAGGTACCGGCCGCCTCCTTAAACACAGGCCGGGCAAAAATCTGCGAATGGCCCGTCAAGGGTAGAAGGTCATCCAAGGAGGGAGGTACCGGCCGCCTCCTTAAACACAGGCCGGGCAAAAATCTGCGAATGGCCCGTCAAGGGTTGTTGGTCATCCAAGGAGGGAGGTACCGGCCGCCTCCTTAAACACAGGCCGGGCAAAAATCTGCGAACGGCCCGTCAAGGGTTCTGTCTCATCCAAGAAAGGGGTACCGGCCGCCTCAGAGGCCGGAGCGAAGGGGGCGAAAGGCTGTCGATGGGGAAGGATCGGGGCCACGGCTAATCTAGCGATGCCCGCGTCGGGCGGTCACTCCGACGAATGAGCGGGGCCGAATCCGGCGCGAGGCGGCCTTCAGGCACGTGGTTCGAGACGACCTCACCCGGCTCTAGCCCGGAGCGAAAAAAACACTCTTATAACCTGACCGACATGCGCCCATGACCCGCCTTGGTAGGGCCCCCACCGGCCCCGGCTACCGCCGGCGTTGGGTGGACGGTTCCTCCCCACTTGCGGGTCGCACTCCAGCGCTAGGCCGCCGCGCGAGCGCGCGCCCCGCGCCGCCCGCGCAGGCCTAGCGCGAACCGTACGGCAGCGAAACCGAGACGCCCCGGCTCAACCTCACCCAGAGGCCATCCACGGAGGCCGAGCGCGCGATCCGACTTGCGGCACGCCACGTGGGCGTCCGCCGGCCGCGCCGGTCGACCGCGAAACCGATTTCTCAAAGACCAAGCCCGAGTCCCAACCTCCGCACATATCCGCACACGCCTTCCCGACCACCGCGAAGCGGGAGGCGTCTATCGTGGCCGCCGGGGCGTATGACCCCTCCGCGTGAGGCGTGCGGGCTCGGGGGGGCCGCAACGACCGAGTCTGACTCGGACGGGGCGCAGCTTCCCTCCCGGTCGCAGCATCAGCGCCGAACGCGCGACGTCACCAGCCCCCCGGAACGGTTCGTCGGGAGCGCGGCAATGGCCCACATCTCACCTCGCCAG
>NW_026061637.1:60000-75000 GCF_024217435.2 Syngnathus scovelli | reverse complement strand
ACAGCGGGCGTGCGTAAGAGGCTCGTCCGGGGATGAGGCAGCATCCCCGGGCGGCGGGCGGGAGGAGGCAGCCTCCCGCAAGTGGAACTTAGTTGTTGGAGGATGACAGCGGGCGTGCGTAAGAGTCTCGTCCGGGGATGAGGCAGCATCCCCGGGCGGCGGGCGGGAGGAGGCAGCCTCCCGCAAGCGGAACTTAGTTGTTGGATGATGACAGCGGGCGTGCGTAAGAGGCTCGTCCGGGGATGAGGCAGCATCCCCGGGCGGCGGGCGGGAGGAGGCAGCCTCCCGCAAGCGGAACTTAGTCGTCGGAGGATGTCAGCGGGCGTGCGTAAGATAACGTATGTCCGCCTCTCGGTCACTCTGGCCGGGCGTGGGTGTGCGTCCGCGCCCGTCTTGTGAACCTCCAAGTGGAACTTAGTGATCGGAGGATGACACCGGGCGTGCGTAAGAGGCGCGTCCGGGGATGAGGCAGCATCCTCGGGCGTCAGCCGGGAGTAGGCAGCCTCCCCCAAGTGGAACGTAGCCTCCACTAAGTGGAACTCAGTCTCCGGAGGATGACAGCGGGCGTGCGTAAGAGGCGCGTCCGGGGATGAGGCAGCATCCTCGGACACCGGCCGGGAGCGCGCGGGCGCTGTGGAAGTAAGTACATCCGCTCCTGGTACCTAAAAATTCCTCCAGCGGCGGGCCCCGGGCCTAAACTTTCTCCGGGCCGCGCAACACGCACTTTCCGCCGGACACCGACGGAGGCAACGTCCCCCTCCTGCGGTGACAAAAAAAATCCACCCCTGGTACCTAAAAATTTCTCCAGCGGCGGGCCCCTGGCCTAAACTTTCTCCGGCCCGCGCAACACGCACTTTCCGTCGGACACGGACGGAGGCAACGTCCCCCTCCTGCGGTGACAAAAAAAATCCACCCCTGGTACCTAAAAATTTCTCCAGCGGCGGGCCCCTGGCCTAAATTTTCTCCGGCCCGCGCAACACGCACTTTGCGCCGGACGCCGGTCCCAAACCACCACCGCCGACCGCCACAAGGCGACAGCCACCATCCCCAAGCGCCATCCCCGACCGCCACAAGGCGACCGCCACAAGGCGACCGCCACAAGGCGACAGCCACCATCCCCAAGCGCCATCCCCGACCGCCACAAGGCGACCGCCACCAGCCGACCGCCACAAGGCGACAGCCACCATCCCCAAGCGCCATCCCCAAGCGCCACCCCCGACCGCCACCAGCCGACCGCCACCAGCCGACCGCCACCAGCCGACCGCCACCAGCCGACAGCCACCATCCCCAAGCGCCACCCCCGACCGCCGCCCCCCGACCGCCACAAGGCGACCGCCACCAGCCGACCGCCACAAGGCGACAGCCACCATCCCCAAGCGCCACCCCCGACCGCCACCCCCCGACCGCCACCAGCCGACCGCCACCAGCCGACCGCCACCAGCCGACCGCCACAAGGCGACAGCCACCATCCCCAAGCGCCATCCCCGACCGCCACCCCCCGACCGCCACAAGGCGACAGCCACCATCCCCAAGCGCCATCCCCGACCGCCACCCCCCGACCGCCACCAGCCGACCGCCACCAGCCGACCGCCACAAGGCGACAGCCACCATCCCCAAGCGCCATCCCCGACCGCCACAAGGCGACCGCCACAAGGCGACCGCCACCAGCCGACCGCCACAAGGCGACAGCCACCATCCCCAAGCGCCATCCCCGACCGCCACAAGGCGACCGCCACAAGGCGACCGCCACCAGCCGACCGCCACAAGGCGACAGCCACCATCCCCAAGCGCCATCCCCGACCGCCACCCCCCGACCGCCACCAGCCGACCGCCACCAGCCGACAGCCACCATCCCCAAGCGCCATCCCCAAGCGCCACCCCCGACCGCCACCAGCCGACCGCCACCAGCCGACCGCCACCAGCCGACCGCCACCAGCCGACAGCCACCATCCCCAAGCGCCATCCCCAAGCGCCACCCCCGACCGCCACCAGCCGACAGCCACCAGCCGACCGCCACCAGCCGACCGCCACCGGCCGTTCGCGGTGTGCGCCGCCGTTCCCCAAGCACCCTCCGGGACGAAGCCGGAGCCAGAGAATAGCAGCGGTGGTGCGTAAAAGCTGCGGCCGGGCCTCGCGGAAGGTCCCCGGGCGGCGAGCTGCGGAGCCCCGGCCTCCAGCTTCCACCAGGTAATAGGACCGGGCGCGCGTAAAAGCTGCGGCCGGGCCTCGCGGAAGGTCCTCGGGCATCCAGCGAGATCACACGGCCCCCACCGGAGGCGGCTAGCGCCTCCGTAGAGTAGTACCGGCCCGTGGAAGCGGCCGCCCGTCAGCCTGCGTTGCCGCTGGTCGAAAAATGCACTAAGTGCCAAACCCCATTCATTTACAACGGCGTGTCCGCCAGAGGGCGCACTTCCCCCGGCGGACCAGCCGGCGGGGCTCGTTAGAGAGTGTATCCGCCTGGCAGTGCCTCCTGGACGGCCTGTATTCCGGACCGCGACCGCTAACTTACGGGAGCCTAAACGGCCCGCGGACCAGCCGGCGGGTCCTCCGTGAAAGCCTATCCGCCTGGCGGTGCCTCCTGGCCGGCCTGGATTCCGGACCGCGACCGCTCACTCGCGGGACCCTAAACGGCCCGCGGACCAGCCGGCGGGTCCTCCGTGAAAGCCTATCCGCCTGGCGGTGCCTCCTGGCCGGCCTGGATTCCGGACCGCCACCGCTCACTCGCGGGACCCTAAACGGCCCGCGGACCAGCCGGCGGCTCCTCCGTGAAAGCCTATCCGCCTGGCGGTGCCTCCTGGCCGGCCTGGATTCCGGACCGCCACCGCTCACTCGCGGGACCCTAATCGGCCCGCGGACCAGCCGGCGGATCCTCCGTGAAAGCCTATCCGCCTTCGCCGGTTCCCCGGCCGGCCACGGGTGGCGAGAATCCGGCCTCCTCGCCCGGAGCGCGCTTCGACTTGGGCGAAAAATGCACCAAGTGCCAAACCCCATTCATTTACAACGGCGTGTCCGCCAGAGGGCGCACTTCCTCCGGCCGGCGGGGCTCGTTAGAGAGCGCGTCCGCCTTGGCCGGTTCCCCGGCCGGCCACGGGTGGCGAGAATCCGGCCTCCTCGCCCGGAGCGCGCTTCGACTTGGGCGAAAAATGCACTAAGTGCCAAACCCCATTCATTTACAACGGCGTGTCCGCCAGAGGGCGCACTTCCTCCGGCCGGCGGGGCTCGTTAGAGAGCGCGTCCGCTTTCGCCGGTTCCCCGGTCGGCCGCGAACGGCGAAAAGCCGGCCTCTTCCCCCGGAGCCCGGTGGGCGAATTTTTTTTTTTTTTTTTTTTTCAAAGTGCCAACGGCTCTCGCGCCGCGCTGCGTCCGCCTTCGCCGGTTCCCCGGTCGGCCCGAACGAGCGAAAATTCGGCCTCTTGCCCCGGAGCCCGGTCGGCGAATTATTTATTTATTTATTTATTTATTTTTCCAAAGTGCCAACGGCTCTCGCGCCGCGATGCGTCCGCCTTCGCCGGTTCCCCGGTCGGCCACGAACGGCCAAAAATCGGCCTCTCCCCCCGGAGCCCGGTCGGCGAATTATTATTTATTTATTTATTTATTTATTTATTTTTCCAAAGTGCCAACGGCTCTCGCGCCGCGATGCGTCCGCCTTCGCCGGTTCCCCGGTCGGCCACGAAGTATTGCGCATGATTATACGCGATGTTAATATTTATTTAATTATTAAATAAATACATACATGTGTTTATTAATGATATACGCGATGTTAATATTTATTTAATTATTACCTATATTATGAATAAACTAACGGTGATTTTACACGATTTGACTACATACGTGACCGTGATATAGTGCCGAGGGCTCCCGCGCCGTCACGCGTCCGCCTTGGCACGGGTCGCCCGCGGCAGCGAGCGTTCGGCTCGCGGGGGTCCGCGGGGTGTTATTAGGGAGTGCGGCAGCCGTGCCGAGGCTCCGGCCGGCCGCCGGAAGTCCCGCGGGGGAGCGTCGGAGCTCCGCGAGGCCGGCCGGGGAGCCTCTTAGTCATCGCCCGCGCTCGCGGTGGTCCCGGTCGCTTAAAGTGCCACGGGAGGCGTAGCGATGCGAGTGAGTGTGCGCAAAGTGCGAGAGGCGGTGCATTTACGCGCCGTGTCCGCGAGAGGGAGGCAATTCCCCGTTGCGACCTCCGGGAGATCAGCGGGCCGCCGAAAAGGCTCGGCCGGGGTGCCTGGAGCCTCCTCGGGCGTCGAGTTAGGAGGGGGGCGCGCGGAGAACCGGCTGGATGTCCCCTGGAAGCTCAGCGGGCCGTGGGAAAGGCTTGGCCGGGGTGCCGGAAGCCTCGGCCGGCTTAAAAGTGAGGAGGAAAGCGCGCGGAGAACCGGCCGGAGGTCCCCTGGAAGCTCAGCGGGCCGTGGAGAAAGCTTAGCCGGGGTGCCTGGAGCCTCGGCCGGCTTAAAATGTGAGGAGGAAAGCGCGCGGAGAACCGGCCGGAGGTCCCCTGGAAGCTCAGCGGGACGTGGGAAACGCTTGGCCGGGGTGCCGGAAGCCTCGGCCGGCTTAAAAGTGAGGAGGAAAGCGCGCGGAGAACCGGCCGGAGGTCCCCTGGAAGCTCAGCGGGCCGTGGGAAACGCTTGGCCGGGGTGCCGGGAGCCTCGGCCGGCTTAAAACGTGAGGAGGAAAGCACCGGGAGAACCGGCTGGAGGTCTTCTGGAAGCTCAGCGGGCCGCCGAAAACGCGTAGCCGAGGTGCCGGGAGCCTCCTCGGGCGTCAAAAGTGAGGAGCGACGCACCCCCGAGAACCGCCCGGGTCCTCCAGCCACCGTTGAAAAAGACGTCGAGTCAGGCTACCTTAAGAGAGTCACAGTTACTCCCGCCGTTTACCCGCGCGGAGCGTCATCGCCTCCGCGAACCGTCAAAAATAAATAAATTCATAAATAAATAAATGTCAAGTGAGCCTACCTTAAGAGAGTCACAGTTACTCCCGCCGTTTACCCGCGCGGAGCGTCATCGCCTCCGCGAACCGTCAAAAATAAATAAATACATAAATAAATAGATGTCAAGTGAGCCTACCTTAAGAGAGTCACAGTTACTCCCGCCGTTTACCCGCGCGGAGCGTCATCGCCTCCGCGAACCGTCAAAAATAAATAAATACATAAATAAATAGATGTCAAGTGAGCCTACCTTAAGAGAGTCACAGTTACTCCCGCCGTTTACCCGCGCGGAGCGTCATCGCCTCCGCGAACCGTCAAAAATAAATAAATACATAAATAAATAGATGTCAAGTGAGCCTACCTTAAGAGAGTCACAGTTACTCCCGCCGTTTACCCGCGCGGAGCGTCATCGCCTCCGCGAACCGTCAAAAATAAATAAATACATAAATAAATAGATGTCAAGTGAGCCTACCTTAAGAGAGTCACAGTTACTCCCGCCGTTTACCCGCGCGGAGCGTCATCGCCTCCGCGAACCGTCAAAAATAAATAAATACATAAATAAATAGATGTCAAGTGAGCCTACCTTAAGAGAGTCACAGTTACTCCCGCCGTTTACCCGCGCGGAGCGTCATCGCCTCCGCGAACCGTCAAAAATAAATAAATACATAAATAAATAGATGTCAAGTGAGCCTACCTTAAGAGAGTCACAGTTACTCCCGCCGTTTACCCGCGCGGAGCGTCATCGCCTCCGCGAACCGTCAAAAATAAATAAATACATAAATAAATAGATGTCAAGTGAGCCTACCTTAAGAGAGTCACAGTTACTCCCGCCGTTTACCCGCGCGGAGCGTCATCGCCTCCGCGAACCGTCAAAAATAAATAAATACATGAATAAATAGTCAAGTGAGCCTACCTTAAGAGAGTCGTAGTTACTCCCGCCGTTCGGCCGCTTAAAGTGCCACGGGAGGCGTAGCAATGCGAGTGAGTGTGCGCCAAGTGCGAGAGGCGGTGTATTTACTCGCCGTGTCCGCGAGAGGGAGGTAACTCCCCGTTGCGACCTCCGGGAGAGCAACGGGCCGCCGAAAACGCTCAGCCGAGGTGCTGGAAGCCTCGGCCGGCTCTCAAAGCGAGGCGCGAGGCACCGGGAGAACCGGCTGGAGGTACCCTGGAAGCTCAGCGGGCCGTGGGAAACGCTCAGCCGAGGTGCTGGAAGCCTCGGCCGGCTCACAAAGCGAGGCGCGAGGCACCGGGAGAACCGGCTGGAGGTCCCCTGGAAGCTCAGCGGGCCGTGGGAAACGCTCAGCCGAGGTGCTGGAAGCCTCGGCCGGCTCACAAAGCGAGGCGCGAGGCACCGGGAGAACCGGCCGGAGGTCCCCTGGAAGCTCAGCGGGCCGTGGAGAAAGCTTAGCCGGGGTGCCGGAAGCCTCGGCCGGCTTAAAATGTGAGGAGGAAACCGGCTGGACGTCTTCTGGAAGATCAGCGGGCCGTGGAAAATGCTAAGCCGAGGTGCTGGTTGTCGAATAAGGCTCCGCCATCTCGTAGAAGGTGCTAATAAAGTTCATATCCGCTCGGCTGGAGGTAATTGGCCCGCGGACCGGCCGGCGGGACCTCCGTGACAGCCTACCCGCCTGGCGGTGCCTCCTGGCCGGCGTGCATTCCGGGCCGCGACCGCTAACTTACGGGACCATAAATGGCCCGCGGACCAGCTGGCGGGACCTCCGTGACCGCCTATCCGCCTGGCGGTGCCTCCTGGCCGGCCTGGATTCCGGACCGCGACCGCTCACTCGCGGGACCCTAAATGGCCCGCGGACCAGCCGGCGGGACCTCCGTGACAGCCTATCCGCCTCCCGGTGGCTGCTGGCCGGCGCGGATTCCGGGCCGCGACCGCTAACTTACGGGACCCCAATTGGCCCGCGGACCAGCCGGCGGGACCCCCGTGACCGCCTATCCGCCTTGGCCGGTTCCCCGGCCGGCCACGGATGGCGAGAATCCGGCCTCCTCGCCCGGAGCGCTCGTCGGCTTCGGCGAAAAATGCACTAAGTGCCAAACCCCATTCATTTACAATGGCGTGTCCGCCAGAGGGCGCAGTTCCCCCCGCGGACCGGCCGGCGGGACCTCCGTGACAGCCTATCCGCCTGGCGGTGGCTGCGGGCCGGCGCGGATTCCGGGCCGCGACCGCTAACTTACGGGACCCCGATTGGCCCGCGGACCAGCCGGCGGGACCTCCGTGACCGCCTATCCGCCTGCGCTGGTTCCCCGGCCGGCGCGAATTCCGGGCCGCGACCGCTAACTTACGGGACCCCGATTGGCCCGCGGACCAGCCGGCGGGACCTCCGTGACCGCCTATCCGCCTGCGCTGGTTCCCCGGCCGGCGCGAATTCCGGGCCGCGACCGCTAACTTACGGGACCCCGATTGGCCCGCGGACCAGCCGGCGGGACCTCCGTGACCGCCTATCCGCCTGCGCTGGTTCCCCGGCCGGCGCGAATTCCGGGCCGCGACCGCTAACTTACGGGACCCCGATTGGCCCGCGGACCAGCCGGCGGGACCTCCGTGACCGCCTATCCGCCTGCGCTGGTTCCCCGGCCGGCGCGAATTCCGGGCCGCGACCGCTAACTTACGGGACCCCGATTGGCCCGCGGACCAGCCGGCGGGACCTCCGTGACCGCCTATCCGCCTGCGCTGGTTCCCCGGCCGGCGCGAATTCCGGGCCGCGACCGCTAACTTACGGGACCCCGATTGGCCCGCGGACCAGCCGGCGGGACCTCCGTGACCGCCTATCCGCCTGCGCTGGTTCCCCGGCCGGCGCGAATTCCGGGCCGCGACCGCTAACTTACGGGACCCCAATTGGCCCGCGGACCAGCCGGCGGGACCTCCGTGACCGCCTATCCGCCTCCGCTGGTTCCCCGCTCGGTGTGGATTCCGGACCGCGACCGCTAAATTACGGGACCCAAATTGGCCCGCGGACCAGCCGGCGGGACCTCCGTGACCGCCTATCCGCCTTCGCTGGTTCCCCGGTCGGCCACAGATGACGAATATTCGGCCTCTCGCTCTGGAAGTCCTGCCGACTTAGCCGAAAATTTTCTAAGTGCCATCGGCTCTCGCTCGGAAAAGTGTCCGCCTCGTCTGGTTCCCCAGCTCGGCCTCAGAATTCGAAAATTCGGCCTCTCTGAGGTACCAGGGGTAGGCTTTATGTACTTGGTCCCCCCAGTTAGTGTACTCATCACTTTACCCCCCTTTCGCAAAATATAGTCGGCACGTATGTGCAGAACTGTTTATTTTCATTTTAAAAATTTTCTAAGTGCCAGCGGAAGCTGTCACACGAACTGTCCGAGCTACCACGGTGCCCATCCCGGGCAGTGACGGCAAAAGGCCGATGTGTGTTTGATGGAAGTCTGAATAATTTCTAAGTGCCAACGGCTCAACCGCCGTAAAGTGTCCGCCTCGGCTGGTTCTCCCGGTCGGCCCGAACGAGCGAAAATTCGGCCTCTTCCCCTGGAGGTCCGGAACATTTTGGCGAATATTTTCAAAGTGCCAACGGCTGTTCCGCCGTAACGTGTCCGACCCGGCTGGTTCCTCCGGTCGGCCCGAACGAGCGAAAATTCGGCCTCTTCCCCTGGAGGTCCGGACGACTTTGGCGAATATTTTCTAAGTGCGAACGGCTGTTGCGCCGTAACGTGTCCGACCCGGCTGGTTCCTCCGGTCGGCCTGAACGAGCGAAAATTCGGCCTCTTCCCCTGGAGGTCCGGACGACTTTGGCGAATATTTTCAAAGTGCCAACGGCTGTTGGGCCGTAAAGTGTCCGACCCGGCTGGTTCCTCCGGTCGGCCCGAACGAGCGAAAATTCGGCCTCTTCCCCTGGAGGTCCGGAACATTTTGGCGAATATTTTCAAAGTGCCAACGGCTGTTGCGCCGTAACGTGTCCGACCCGGCCGGTTCCTCCGGTCGGCCCGAACGAGCGAAAATTCGGCCTCTTCCCCTGGAGGTCCGGAACATTTTGGCGAATATTTTCAAAGTGCCAACGGCCGTTCCGCCGTAAAGTGTCCGACCCGGCTGGTTCCTCCGGTCGGCCCGAACGAGCGAAAATTCGGCCTCTTCCCCTGGAGGTCCGGACGACTTTGGCGAATATTTTCAAAGTGCCAACGGCTGTTGGGCCGTAAAGTGTCCGACCCGGCTGGTTCCTCCGGTCGGCCCGAACGAGCGAAAATTCGGCCTCTTAACCCTGGAGGTCCGTTCAAGTTTAACGAATAATTTCTAAGTGCTAACGGCTGTTGCGCCGTAACGTGTCCGACCCGGCCGGTTCCTCCGGTCGGCCCGAACGAGCGAAAATACGGCCTCTTCCCCTGGAGGTCCGGAACATTTTGGCGAATATTTTCAAAGTGCCAACGGCTGTTGCGCCGTAACGTGTCCGACCCGGCTGGTTCCTCCGGTCGGCCCGAACGAGCGAAAATTCGGCCTCTTCCCCTGGAGGTCCGGAACATTTTGGCGAATATTTTCTAAGTGCCATCGGCTCTTCCGCCGTAAGGTGTCCGACTCGGCCGGTTCCTCCGGTCGGCCCGAACGAGCGAAAATTCGGCCTCTTCCCCTGGAGGTCCTGTCAAGTTTAACGAATATTTTCTAAGTGCCATCGGCTCTTCCGCCGTAAGGTGTCCGACTCGGCCGGTTCCTCCGGTCGGCCTGAACAAGTGAAAATTCGGCCTCTTCCCCTGGAGGTCCGGAACATTTTGGCGAATATTTTCTAAGTGCCATCGGCTCTTCCGCCGTAAGGTGTCCGACTCGGCCGGTTCCTCCGGTCGGCCTGAACGAGCGAAAATTCGGCCTCTTCCCCTGGAGGTCCTGTCAAGTTTAACGAATATTTTCTAAGTGCCATCGGCTCTTCCGCCGTAAAGCGTCCGACTCGGCTGGTTCCCGATGTCGGCCAGAACAAGTGGAAATTCGGCCTCTTCCCCTGGAGGTCAGTTGAAGTTTAACGAATATTTTCAAAGTGCCAACGGCTGCTCCGCCGTAAAGCGTCCGACTCGGCTGGTTCCCGATGTCGGCCAGAACAAGTGAAAATTCGGCCTCTTCCCCTGGAGGTCCGTTCAAGATTAACGAATATTTTCTAAGTGCCAACGGCTGCTCCGCCGTAAAGCGTCCGACTCGGCTGGTTCCCGATGTCGGCCAGAATAAGTGGAAATTCGGCCTCTTCCCCTGGAGGTCCGTTCAAGATTAACGAATATTTTCTAAGTGCCAACGGCTCTTGCGCCGAAAAGCGTCCGACTCGGCTGGTTCCCGATGTCGGCCAGAACAAGTGAAAAATCGGCCTCTTCCCCTGGAGGTCAGTTGAAGTTTAACGAATATTTTCTAAGTGCCATCGGCTCTTCCGCCGTAAGGTGTCCGACTCGGCTGGTTCCCGATGTCGGCCAGAAAAAGTGACAATTCGGCCTCTTCCCCTGGAGGTCCTTTGAAGTTTAGCGAATATTTTCTAAGTGCCAACGGCTCTTGCGCCGAAAAGCGTCCGCCTCGGCTGGTTCCCGCGGTCGGACACAAAATGTGTCAATTCGGCCTCTCTGAGGTACCAGGGGTAGGCTTTATGTACTTGGTCCCCCCACTTAGTGTACTCATCACTTTACCCCCCTTTCGCAAAATATAGTCGGCACGTATGTGCAGAACTGTTTATTTTCATTTTAAAAATTGTCTAAGTGCCAGCGGAAGCTGTCAAACGAACTGTCCGAGCTACCACGGTGCCCATCCCGGGCAGTGACGGCAAAAGGCCGATGTGTGTTTATGGAAGTCTGAATAATTTCTAAGTGCCAACGGCTCAACCGCCGTAAAGTGTCCGCCTCGGCCGGTTCCCCCGGTCGGCCAGAACGAGTGAAAATTCGGCCTCTTTCCCTGGAGGTCCGGAACATTTTGGCGAATATTTCCTAAGTGCCAACGGCTGCTCCGCCGTAAAGTGTCCGCCTCGGCTGGTTCCCCCGGTCGGCCAGAACAAGTGAAAATTCGGCCTCTTCCCCTGGAGGTCCGGAACATTTTGGCGAATATTTCCTAAGTGCCAACGGCTGCTCCGCCGTAAAGTGTCCGCCTCGGCCGGTTCACCCGGTCGGCCAGAACAAGTGAAAATTTGGCCTCTTCCCCTGGAGGTCCGGAACATTTTGGCGAATATTTCCTAAGTGCCAACGGCTGCTCCGCCGTAAAGTGTCCGACTCGGCTGGTTCCCCCGGTCGGCCAGAACAAGTGAAAAATCGGCCTCTTCCCCTGGAAGTCCGGCCGACTTAAGGCGAATATTTCCTAAGTGCCAACGGCTGTTCCGCCGTAAAGAGTCCGACTCGGCTGGTTCCCGATATCGGCCAGAACAAGTGAAAATTCGGCCTCTTCCCCTGGAAGTCCGGCCGAGTTAAGGCAAATATTTCCTAAGTGCCAACGGCTGCTCCGCCGTAAAGCGTCCGACTCGGCTGGTTCCCGATGTCGGCCAGAACAAGTGGACATTCGGCCTCTTCCCCTGGAAGTCCGGCCAAGTTTGGCGAATATTTCCTAAGTGCCAACGGCTGCTCCGCCGTAAAGTGTCCGACTCGGCTGGTTCCCGATGTCGGCCAGAACAAGTGAATATTCGGCCTCTTCCCCTGGAGGTCCGGAACATTTTGGCAAATATTTCCTAAGTGCCAACGGCTGCTCCGCCGTAAAGAGTCCGACTCGGCTGGTTCCCGATGTCGGCCAGAACAAGTGAAAATTCGGCCTCTTCCCCTGGAAGTCCGGCCGAGTTCGGCGAATATTTCCTAAGTGCCAACGGCTGTTCCGCCGTAAAGAGTCCGACTCGGCTGGTTCCCGATGTCGGCCAGAACAAGTGAAAATTCGGCCTCTTCCCCTGGAGGTCCGTTCAAGATTAACGAATATTTTCTAAGTGCCAACGGCTCTTGCGCCGAAAAGCGTCCGACTCGGCTGGTTCCCGATGTCGGCCAGAACAAGTGAAAATTCGGCCTCTTCCCCTGGAGGTCCGTTCAAGATTAACGAATATTTTCTAAGTGCCAACGGCTGCTCCGCCGTAAAGCGTCCGCTTCGGCTGGTTCCCGATGTCGGCCAGAACAAGTGAAAATTCGGCCTCTTCCCCTGGAGGTCCGTTCAAGATTAACGAATATTTTCTAAGTGCCAACGGCTCTTGCGCCGAAAAGCGTCCGCCTCGGCTGGTTCCCGATGTCGGCCAGAACAAGTGAAAATTCGGCCTCTTCCCCTGGAGGTCCGTTCACGATTAACGAATATTTTCTAAGTGCCAACGGCTCTTGCGCCGAAAAGCGTCCGCCTCGGCTGGTTCCCGATGTCGGCCAGAACAAGTGAAAATTCGGCCTCTTCCCCTGGAGGTCCGTTCAAGATTAACGAATATTTTCTAAGTGCCAACGGCTCTTGCGCCGAAAAGCGTCCGCCTCGGCTGGTTCCCGCGGTCGGACACAAAATGTGTCAATTCGGCCTCTCTGAGGTACCAGGGGTGGGCTTTATGTACTTGGTCCCCCCACTTAGTGTACTCATCACTTTACCCCCATTTCGCAAAATATAGTCGGCACGTATGTGCAGAACTGTTTATTTTCATTTTAAAAATTGTCTAAGTGCCAGCGGAAGCTGTCACGCGAACTGTCCGAGCTACCACGGTGCCCATCCCGGGCAGTGACGGCAAAAGGCCGATGTGTGTTTGATGGAAGTCTGAATAATTTCTAAGTGCCAACGGCTCAACCGCCGTAAAGTGTCCGCCTCGGCTGGTTCTCCCGGTCGGCCCGAACGAGCGAAAATTCGGCCTCTTCCCCTGGAGGTCCGGAACATTTTGGCGAATATTTCCTAAGTGCCAACGGCTGCTCCGCCGTAAAGTGTCCGCCTCGGCTGGTTCCCCCGGTCGGCCAGAACAAGTGAAAATTCGGCCTCTTCCCCTGGAGGTCCGGAACATTTTGGCGAATATTTCCTAAGTGCCAACGGCTGCTCCGCCGTAAAGTGTCCGCCTCGGCCGGTTCACCCGGTCGGCCAGAACAAGTGAAAATTTGGCCTCTTCCCCTGGAGGTCCGGAACATTTTGGCGAATATTTCCTAAGTGCCAACGGCTGCTCCGCCGTAAAGTGTCCGCCTCGGCCGGTTCACCCGGTCGGCCAGAACAAGTGAAAATTTGGCCTCTTCCCCTGGAGGTCCGGAACATTTTGGCGAATATTTCCTAAGTGCCAACGGCTGCTCCGCCGTAAAGTGTCCGACTCGGCTGGTTCCCCCGGTCGGCCAGAACAAGTGAAAAATCGGCCTCTTCCCCTGGAAGTCCGGCCGAGTTAAGGCAAATATTTCCTAAGTGCCAACGGCTGCTCAGCCTTAAAGTGTCCGACTCGGCTGGTTCCCGATGTCGGCCAGAACAAGTGAAAATCCGGCCTCTTCCCCTGGAAGTCCGGCCGAGTTAAGGCAAATATTTCCTAAGTGCCAACGGCTGCTCAGCCTTTAAGTGTCCGACTCGGCTGGTTCCCGATGTTGGCCAGAACAAGTGAAAATCCGGCCTCTTCCCCTGGAAGTCCGGCCGAGTTAAGGCAAATATTTCCTAAGTGCCAAGGGCTGCTCAGCCTTAAAGGGCCCGACTCGTCTGGTTCCCGATGTCGGCCAGAACAAGTGACAATTCGGCCTCTTCCCCTGGAGGTCTTTTCAAGTTTAACGAATATTTTCTAAGTGCCGACGGCTGCTCCGCCTTAAAGCGTCCGACTCGGCTGGTTCCCGATGTCGGCCAGAACAAGTGACAATTCGGCCTCTTCCCCTGGAGGTCCTTTCAAGTTTAACGAATATTTTCTAAGTGCCAACGGCTGCTCCGCCTTAAAGCGTCCGACTCGGCTGGTTCCCGATGTCGGCCAGAACAGGTGAAAATTCGGCCTCTTCCCCTGGAGGTCCGTTCAAGTTTGGCGAATATTTTCTAAGTGCCAACGGCTGCTCCGCCTTAAAGTGTCCGACTCGGCTGGTTCCCGATGTCGGGCAGAACAAGTGACAATTCGGCCTCTTCCCCTGGAAGTCCGGCCGAGTTTGGCGAATATTTTCTAAGTGCCAACGGCTGCTCCGCCGTAAAGAGTCCGACTCGGCTGGTTCCCGATGTCGGCCAGAACAAGTGACAATTCGGCCTCTTCCCCTGGAGGTCCTTTGAAGTTTAGCGAATATTTTCTAAGTTCCAACGGCTCTTGCGCCGAAAAGCGTCCGACTCGGCTGGTTCCCGATGTCGGCCAGAACAGGTGAAAATTCGGCCTCTTCCCCTGGAGGTCCGTTCAAGTTTGGCGAATATTTTCTAAGTGCCAACGGCTGCTCCGCCTTAAAGTGTCCGACTCGGCTGGTTCCCGATGTCGGGCAGAACAAGTGACAATTCGGCCTCTTCCCCTGGAAGTCCGGCCGAGTTTGGCGAATATTTTCTAAGTGCCAACGGCTGCTCCGCCGTAAAGAGTCCGACTCGGCTGGTTCCCGATGTCGGCCAGAAAAAGTGACAATTCGGCCTCTTCCCCTGGAGGTCCTTTGAAGTTTAGCGAATATTTTCTAAGTGCCAACGGCTCTTGCGCCGAAAAGCGTCCGCCTCGGCTGGTTCCCGCGGTCGGCCGTAATAGGCGAAAATTCGGCCTCTTCCCCTGGAGCGACCTCCAAATTTGGGCGAAATTTTTCTAAGTGCCTAAAGGTACCAGGGGTTTGGGTACCAGGGGTGCAGTACGAACTGGTCTTTTGTCAACCCATGTACTTTTTCTAGAGTACATGGGTTGGTCCCCCCACTTAGTGTACTCATCACTTTACCCCCCTTTCGCAAAATATAGTCAGAACGAGCATGGGGGACGCAATTGTTTTCCATGCAAATCAATTGGGCCTGGTCCGAGCGCTGGTAACGGCCGCCAGCAAGCGTCCCCTGCTCGGATAGCAGAACTGAAGAAGGCACGGCACTTCCAGAGAGAGAGAGAAAATTTTCTAAGTGCCACATTTCTCAAAAATTTTCAAAGTGCCACATTTCTCAAAAATTTTCAAAGTGCCACATTTCTCAAAAATTTTCAAAGTGCCACATCTCTCAAAAATGTTCAAAGTGCCACATCTCTGAAAAACTTTCTAAGTGCCACATCTCTGAAAAACTTTCT
>NW_026061637.1:35000-47500 GCF_024217435.2 Syngnathus scovelli | reverse complement strand
CAACGTCCCCCTCCTGCGGTGACAAAAAAAATCCACCCCTGGTACCTAAAAATTTCTCCAGCGGCGGGCCCCTGGCCTAAATTTTCTCCGGCCCGCGCAACACGCACTTTGCGCCGGACGCCGGTCCCAAACCACCACCGCCGACCGCCACAAGGCGACAGCCACCATCCCCAAGCGCCATCCCCGACCGCCACAAGGCGACCGCCACAAGGCGACCGCCACAAGGCGACAGCCACCATCCCCAAGCGCCATCCCCGACCGCCACAAGGCGACCGCCACCAGCCGACCGCCACAAGGCGACAGCCACCATCCCCAAGCGCCATCCCCAAGCGCCACCCCCGACCGCCACCAGCCGACCGCCACCAGCCGACCGCCACCAGCCGACCGCCACCAGCCGACAGCCACCATCCCCAAGCGCCACCCCCGACCGCCGCCCCCCGACCGCCACAAGGCGACCGCCACCAGCCGACCGCCACAAGGCGACAGCCACCATCCCCAAGCGCCACCCCCGACCGCCACCCCCCGACCGCCACCAGCCGACCGCCACCAGCCGACCGCCACCAGCCGACCGCCACAAGGCGACAGCCACCATCCCCAAGCGCCATCCCCGACCGCCACCCCCCGACCGCCACAAGGCGACAGCCACCATCCCCAAGCGCCATCCCCGACCGCCACCCCCCGACCGCCACCAGCCGACCGCCACCAGCCGACCGCCACAAGGCGACAGCCACCATCCCCAAGCGCCATCCCCGACCGCCACAAGGCGACCGCCACAAGGCGACCGCCACCAGCCGACCGCCACAAGGCGACAGCCACCATCCCCAAGCGCCATCCCCGACCGCCACAAGGCGACCGCCACAAGGCGACCGCCACCAGCCGACCGCCACAAGGCGACAGCCACCATCCCCAAGCGCCATCCCCGACCGCCACCCCCCGACCGCCACCAGCCGACCGCCACCAGCCGACAGCCACCATCCCCAAGCGCCATCCCCAAGCGCCACCCCCGACCGCCACCAGCCGACCGCCACCAGCCGACCGCCACCAGCCGACCGCCACCAGCCGACAGCCACCATCCCCAAGCGCCATCCCCAAGCGCCACCCCCGACCGCCACCAGCCGACAGCCACCAGCCGACCGCCACCAGCCGACCGCCACCGGCCGTTCGCGGTGTGCGCCGCCGTTCCCCAAGCACCCTCCGGGACGAAGCCGGAGCCAGAGAATAGCAGCGGTGGTGCGTAAAAGCTGCGGCCGGGCCTCGCGGAAGGTCCCCGGGCGGCGAGCTGCGGAGCCCCGGCCTCCAGCTTCCACCAGGTAATAGGACCGGGCGCGCGTAAAAGCTGCGGCCGGGCCTCGCGGAAGGTCCTCGGGCATCCAGCGAGATCACACGGCCCCCACCGGAGGCGGCTAGCGCCTCCGTAGAGTAGTACCGGCCCGTGGAAGCGGCCGCCCGTCAGCCTGCGTTGCCGCTGGTCGAAAAATGCACTAAGTGCCAAACCCCATTCATTTACAACGGCGTGTCCGCCAGAGGGCGCACTTCCCCCGGCGGACCAGCCGGCGGGGCTCGTTAGAGAGTGTATCCGCCTGGCAGTGCCTCCTGGACGGCCTGTATTCCGGACCGCGACCGCTAACTTACGGGAGCCTAAACGGCCCGCGGACCAGCCGGCGGGTCCTCCGTGAAAGCCTATCCGCCTGGCGGTGCCTCCTGGCCGGCCTGGATTCCGGACCGCGACCGCTCACTCGCGGGACCCTAAACGGCCCGCGGACCAGCCGGCGGGTCCTCCGTGAAAGCCTATCCGCCTGGCGGTGCCTCCTGGCCGGCCTGGATTCCGGACCGCCACCGCTCACTCGCGGGACCCTAAACGGCCCGCGGACCAGCCGGCGGCTCCTCCGTGAAAGCCTATCCGCCTGGCGGTGCCTCCTGGCCGGCCTGGATTCCGGACCGCCACCGCTCACTCGCGGGACCCTAATCGGCCCGCGGACCAGCCGGCGGATCCTCCGTGAAAGCCTATCCGCCTTCGCCGGTTCCCCGGCCGGCCACGGGTGGCGAGAATCCGGCCTCCTCGCCCGGAGCGCGCTTCGACTTGGGCGAAAAATGCACCAAGTGCCAAACCCCATTCATTTACAACGGCGTGTCCGCCAGAGGGCGCACTTCCTCCGGCCGGCGGGGCTCGTTAGAGAGCGCGTCCGCCTTGGCCGGTTCCCCGGCCGGCCACGGGTGGCGAGAATCCGGCCTCCTCGCCCGGAGCGCGCTTCGACTTGGGCGAAAAATGCACTAAGTGCCAAACCCCATTCATTTACAACGGCGTGTCCGCCAGAGGGCGCACTTCCTCCGGCCGGCGGGGCTCGTTAGAGAGCGCGTCCGCTTTCGCCGGTTCCCCGGTCGGCCGCGAACGGCGAAAAGCCGGCCTCTTCCCCCGGAGCCCGGTGGGCGAATTTTTTTTTTTTTTTTTTTTTTCAAAGTGCCAACGGCTCTCGCGCCGCGCTGCGTCCGCCTTCGCCGGTTCCCCGGTCGGCCCGAACGAGCGAAAATTCGGCCTCTTGCCCCGGAGCCCGGTCGGCGAATTATTTATTTATTTATTTATTTATTTTTCCAAAGTGCCAACGGCTCTCGCGCCGCGATGCGTCCGCCTTCGCCGGTTCCCCGGTCGGCCACGAACGGCCAAAAATCGGCCTCTCCCCCCGGAGCCCGGTCGGCGAATTATTATTTATTTATTTATTTATTTATTTATTTTTCCAAAGTGCCAACGGCTCTCGCGCCGCGATGCGTCCGCCTTCGCCGGTTCCCCGGTCGGCCACGAAGTATTGCGCATGATTATACGCGATGTTAATATTTATTTAATTATTAAATAAATACATACATGTGTTTATTAATGATATACGCGATGTTAATATTTATTTAATTATTACCTATATTATGAATAAACTAACGGTGATTTTACACGATTTGACTACATACGTGACCGTGATATAGTGCCGAGGGCTCCCGCGCCGTCACGCGTCCGCCTTGGCACGGGTCGCCCGCGGCAGCGAGCGTTCGGCTCGCGGGGGTCCGCGGGGTGTTATTAGGGAGTGCGGCAGCCGTGCCGAGGCTCCGGCCGGCCGCCGGAAGTCCCGCGGGGGAGCGTCGGAGCTCCGCGAGGCCGGCCGGGGAGCCTCTTAGTCATCGCCCGCGCTCGCGGTGGTCCCGGTCGCTTAAAGTGCCACGGGAGGCGTAGCGATGCGAGTGAGTGTGCGCAAAGTGCGAGAGGCGGTGCATTTACGCGCCGTGTCCGCGAGAGGGAGGCAATTCCCCGTTGCGACCTCCGGGAGATCAGCGGGCCGCCGAAAAGGCTCGGCCGGGGTGCCTGGAGCCTCCTCGGGCGTCGAGTTAGGAGGGGGGCGCGCGGAGAACCGGCTGGATGTCCCCTGGAAGCTCAGCGGGCCGTGGGAAAGGCTTGGCCGGGGTGCCGGAAGCCTCGGCCGGCTTAAAAGTGAGGAGGAAAGCGCGCGGAGAACCGGCCGGAGGTCCCCTGGAAGCTCAGCGGGCCGTGGAGAAAGCTTAGCCGGGGTGCCTGGAGCCTCGGCCGGCTTAAAATGTGAGGAGGAAAGCGCGCGGAGAACCGGCCGGAGGTCCCCTGGAAGCTCAGCGGGACGTGGGAAACGCTTGGCCGGGGTGCCGGAAGCCTCGGCCGGCTTAAAAGTGAGGAGGAAAGCGCGCGGAGAACCGGCCGGAGGTCCCCTGGAAGCTCAGCGGGCCGTGGGAAACGCTTGGCCGGGGTGCCGGGAGCCTCGGCCGGCTTAAAACGTGAGGAGGAAAGCACCGGGAGAACCGGCTGGAGGTCTTCTGGAAGCTCAGCGGGCCGCCGAAAACGCGTAGCCGAGGTGCCGGGAGCCTCCTCGGGCGTCAAAAGTGAGGAGCGACGCACCCCCGAGAACCGCCCGGGTCCTCCAGCCACCGTTGAAAAAGACGTCGAGTCAGGCTACCTTAAGAGAGTCACAGTTACTCCCGCCGTTTACCCGCGCGGAGCGTCATCGCCTCCGCGAACCGTCAAAAATAAATAAATTCATAAATAAATAAATGTCAAGTGAGCCTACCTTAAGAGAGTCACAGTTACTCCCGCCGTTTACCCGCGCGGAGCGTCATCGCCTCCGCGAACCGTCAAAAATAAATAAATACATAAATAAATAGATGTCAAGTGAGCCTACCTTAAGAGAGTCACAGTTACTCCCGCCGTTTACCCGCGCGGAGCGTCATCGCCTCCGCGAACCGTCAAAAATAAATAAATACATAAATAAATAGATGTCAAGTGAGCCTACCTTAAGAGAGTCACAGTTACTCCCGCCGTTTACCCGCGCGGAGCGTCATCGCCTCCGCGAACCGTCAAAAATAAATAAATACATAAATAAATAGATGTCAAGTGAGCCTACCTTAAGAGAGTCACAGTTACTCCCGCCGTTTACCCGCGCGGAGCGTCATCGCCTCCGCGAACCGTCAAAAATAAATAAATACATAAATAAATAGATGTCAAGTGAGCCTACCTTAAGAGAGTCACAGTTACTCCCGCCGTTTACCCGCGCGGAGCGTCATCGCCTCCGCGAACCGTCAAAAATAAATAAATACATAAATAAATAGATGTCAAGTGAGCCTACCTTAAGAGAGTCACAGTTACTCCCGCCGTTTACCCGCGCGGAGCGTCATCGCCTCCGCGAACCGTCAAAAATAAATAAATACATAAATAAATAGATGTCAAGTGAGCCTACCTTAAGAGAGTCACAGTTACTCCCGCCGTTTACCCGCGCGGAGCGTCATCGCCTCCGCGAACCGTCAAAAATAAATAAATACATAAATAAATAGATGTCAAGTGAGCCTACCTTAAGAGAGTCACAGTTACTCCCGCCGTTTACCCGCGCGGAGCGTCATCGCCTCCGCGAACCGTCAAAAATAAATAAATACATGAATAAATAGTCAAGTGAGCCTACCTTAAGAGAGTCGTAGTTACTCCCGCCGTTCGGCCGCTTAAAGTGCCACGGGAGGCGTAGCAATGCGAGTGAGTGTGCGCCAAGTGCGAGAGGCGGTGTATTTACTCGCCGTGTCCGCGAGAGGGAGGTAACTCCCCGTTGCGACCTCCGGGAGAGCAACGGGCCGCCGAAAACGCTCAGCCGAGGTGCTGGAAGCCTCGGCCGGCTCTCAAAGCGAGGCGCGAGGCACCGGGAGAACCGGCTGGAGGTACCCTGGAAGCTCAGCGGGCCGTGGGAAACGCTCAGCCGAGGTGCTGGAAGCCTCGGCCGGCTCACAAAGCGAGGCGCGAGGCACCGGGAGAACCGGCTGGAGGTCCCCTGGAAGCTCAGCGGGCCGTGGGAAACGCTCAGCCGAGGTGCTGGAAGCCTCGGCCGGCTCACAAAGCGAGGCGCGAGGCACCGGGAGAACCGGCCGGAGGTCCCCTGGAAGCTCAGCGGGCCGTGGAGAAAGCTTAGCCGGGGTGCCGGAAGCCTCGGCCGGCTTAAAATGTGAGGAGGAAACCGGCTGGACGTCTTCTGGAAGATCAGCGGGCCGTGGAAAATGCTAAGCCGAGGTGCTGGTTGTCGAATAAGGCTCCGCCATCTCGTAGAAGGTGCTAATAAAGTTCATATCCGCTCGGCTGGAGGTAATTGGCCCGCGGACCGGCCGGCGGGACCTCCGTGACAGCCTACCCGCCTGGCGGTGCCTCCTGGCCGGCGTGCATTCCGGGCCGCGACCGCTAACTTACGGGACCATAAATGGCCCGCGGACCAGCTGGCGGGACCTCCGTGACCGCCTATCCGCCTGGCGGTGCCTCCTGGCCGGCCTGGATTCCGGACCGCGACCGCTCACTCGCGGGACCCTAAATGGCCCGCGGACCAGCCGGCGGGACCTCCGTGACAGCCTATCCGCCTCCCGGTGGCTGCTGGCCGGCGCGGATTCCGGGCCGCGACCGCTAACTTACGGGACCCCAATTGGCCCGCGGACCAGCCGGCGGGACCCCCGTGACCGCCTATCCGCCTTGGCCGGTTCCCCGGCCGGCCACGGATGGCGAGAATCCGGCCTCCTCGCCCGGAGCGCTCGTCGGCTTCGGCGAAAAATGCACTAAGTGCCAAACCCCATTCATTTACAATGGCGTGTCCGCCAGAGGGCGCAGTTCCCCCCGCGGACCGGCCGGCGGGACCTCCGTGACAGCCTATCCGCCTGGCGGTGGCTGCGGGCCGGCGCGGATTCCGGGCCGCGACCGCTAACTTACGGGACCCCGATTGGCCCGCGGACCAGCCGGCGGGACCTCCGTGACCGCCTATCCGCCTGCGCTGGTTCCCCGGCCGGCGCGAATTCCGGGCCGCGACCGCTAACTTACGGGACCCCGATTGGCCCGCGGACCAGCCGGCGGGACCTCCGTGACCGCCTATCCGCCTGCGCTGGTTCCCCGGCCGGCGCGAATTCCGGGCCGCGACCGCTAACTTACGGGACCCCGATTGGCCCGCGGACCAGCCGGCGGGACCTCCGTGACCGCCTATCCGCCTGCGCTGGTTCCCCGGCCGGCGCGAATTCCGGGCCGCGACCGCTAACTTACGGGACCCCGATTGGCCCGCGGACCAGCCGGCGGGACCTCCGTGACCGCCTATCCGCCTGCGCTGGTTCCCCGGCCGGCGCGAATTCCGGGCCGCGACCGCTAACTTACGGGACCCCGATTGGCCCGCGGACCAGCCGGCGGGACCTCCGTGACCGCCTATCCGCCTGCGCTGGTTCCCCGGCCGGCGCGAATTCCGGGCCGCGACCGCTAACTTACGGGACCCCGATTGGCCCGCGGACCAGCCGGCGGGACCTCCGTGACCGCCTATCCGCCTGCGCTGGTTCCCCGGCCGGCGCGAATTCCGGGCCGCGACCGCTAACTTACGGGACCCCAATTGGCCCGCGGACCAGCCGGCGGGACCTCCGTGACCGCCTATCCGCCTCCGCTGGTTCCCCGCTCGGCGTGGATTCCGGACCGCGACCGCTAAATTACGGGACCCAAATTGGCCCGCGGACCAGCCGGCGGGACCTCCGTGACCGCCTATCCGCCTTCGCTGGTTCCCCGGTCGGCCACAGATGACGAATATTCGGCCTCTCGCTCTGGAAGTCCTGCCGACTTAGCCGAAAATTTTCTAAGTGCCATCGGCTCTCGCTCGGAAAAGTGTCCGCCTCGTCTGGTTCCCCAGCTCGGCCTCAGAATTCGAAAATTCGGCCTCTCTGAGGTACCAGGGGTAGGCTTTATGTACTTGGTCCCCCCAGTTAGTGTACTCATCACTTTACCCCCCTTTCGCAAAATATAGTCGGCACGTATGTGCAGAACTGTTTATTTTCATTTTAAAAATTTTCTAAGTGCCAGCGGAAGCTGTCACACGAACTGTCCGAGCTACCACGGTGCCCATCCCGGGCAGTGACGGCAAAAGGCCGATGTGTGTTTGATGGAAGTCTGAATAATTTCTAAGTGCCAACGGCTCAACCGCCGTAAAGTGTCCGCCTCGGCTGGTTCTCCCGGTCGGCCCGAACGAGCGAAAATTCGGCCTCTTCCCCTGGAGGTCCGGAACATTTTGGCGAATATTTTCAAAGTGCCAACGGCTGTTCCGCCGTAACGTGTCCGACCCGGCTGGTTCCTCCGGTCGGCCCGAACGAGCGAAAATTCGGCCTCTTCCCCTGGAGGTCCGGACGACTTTGGCGAATATTTTCTAAGTGCGAACGGCTGTTGCGCCGTAACGTGTCCGACCCGGCTGGTTCCTCCGGTCGGCCTGAACGAGCGAAAATTCGGCCTCTTCCCCTGGAGGTCCGGACGACTTTGGCGAATATTTTCAAAGTGCCAACGGCTGTTGGGCCGTAAAGTGTCCGACCCGGCTGGTTCCTCCGGTCGGCCCGAACGAGCGAAAATTCGGCCTCTTCCCCTGGAGGTCCGGAACATTTTGGCGAATATTTTCAAAGTGCCAACGGCTGTTGCGCCGTAACGTGTCCGACCCGGCCGGTTCCTCCGGTCGGCCCGAACGAGCGAAAATTCGGCCTCTTCCCCTGGAGGTCCGGAACATTTTGGCGAATATTTTCAAAGTGCCAACGGCCGTTCCGCCGTAAAGTGTCCGACCCGGCTGGTTCCTCCGGTCGGCCCGAACGAGCGAAAATTCGGCCTCTTCCCCTGGAGGTCCGGACGACTTTGGCGAATATTTTCAAAGTGCCAACGGCTGTTGGGCCGTAAAGTGTCCGACCCGGCTGGTTCCTCCGGTCGGCCCGAACGAGCGAAAATTCGGCCTCTTAACCCTGGAGGTCCGTTCAAGTTTAACGAATAATTTCTAAGTGCTAACGGCTGTTGCGCCGTAACGTGTCCGACCCGGCCGGTTCCTCCGGTCGGCCCGAACGAGCGAAAATACGGCCTCTTCCCCTGGAGGTCCGGAACATTTTGGCGAATATTTTCAAAGTGCCAACGGCTGTTGCGCCGTAACGTGTCCGACCCGGCTGGTTCCTCCGGTCGGCCCGAACGAGCGAAAATTCGGCCTCTTCCCCTGGAGGTCCGTTCAAGATTAACGAATATTTTCTAAGTGCCAACGGCTCTTGCGCCGAAAAGCGTCCGCCTCGGCTGGTTCCCGATGTCGGCCAGAACAAGTGAAAATTCGGCCTCTTCCCCTGGAAGTCCGGCCGAGTTCGGCGAATATTTCCTAAGTGCCAACGGCTGTTCCGCCGTAAAGAGTCCGACTCGGCTGGTTCCCGATGTCGGCCAGAACAAGTGAAAATTCGGCCTCTTCCCCTGGAGGTCCGTTCAAGATTAACGAATATTTTCTAAGTGCCAACGGCTCTTGCGCCGAAAAGCGTCCGACTCGGCTGGTTCCCGATGTCGGCCAGAACAAGTGAAAATTCGGCCTCTTCCCCTGGAGGTCCGTTCAAGATTAACGAATATTTTCTAAGTGCCAACGGCTGCTCCGCCGTAAAGCGTCCGCTTCGGCTGGTTCCCGATGTCGGCCAGAACAAGTGAAAATTCGGCCTCTTCCCCTGGAGGTCCGTTCAAGATTAACGAATATTTTCTAAGTGCCAACGGCTCTTGCGCCGAAAAGCGTCCGCCTCGGCTGGTTCCCGATGTCGGCCAGAACAAGTGAAAATTCGGCCTCTTCCCCTGGAGGTCCGTTCACGATTAACGAATATTTTCTAAGTGCCAACGGCTCTTGCGCCGAAAAGCGTCCGCCTCGGCTGGTTCCCGATGTCGGCCAGAACAAGTGAAAATTCGGCCTCTTCCCCTGGAGGTCCGTTCAAGATTAACGAATATTTTCTAAGTGCCAACGGCTCTTGCGCCGAAAAGCGTCCGCCTCGGCTGGTTCCCGCGGTCGGACACAAAATGTGTCAATTCGGCCTCTCTGAGGTACCAGGGGTGGGCTTTATGTACTTGGTCCCCCCACTTAGTGTACTCATCACTTTACCCCCATTTCGCAAAATATAGTCGGCACGTATGTGCAGAACTGTTTATTTTCATTTTAAAAATTGTCTAAGTGCCAGCGGAAGCTGTCACGCGAACTGTCCGAGCTACCACGGTGCCCATCCCGGGCAGTGACGGCAAAAGGCCGATGTGTGTTTGATGGAAGTCTGAATAATTTCTAAGTGCCAACGGCTCAACCGCCGTAAAGTGTCCGCCTCGGCTGGTTCTCCCGGTCGGCCCGAACGAGCGAAAATTCGGCCTCTTCCCCTGGAGGTCCGGAACATTTTGGCGAATATTTCCTAAGTGCCAACGGCTGCTCCGCCGTAAAGTGTCCGCCTCGGCTGGTTCCCCCGGTCGGCCAGAACAAGTGAAAATTCGGCCTCTTCCCCTGGAGGTCCGGAACATTTTGGCGAATATTTCCTAAGTGCCAACGGCTGCTCCGCCGTAAAGTGTCCGCCTCGGCCGGTTCACACCGGTCGGCCAGAACAAGTGAAAATTTGGCCTCTTCCCCTGGAGGTCCGGAACATTTTGGCGAATATTTCCTAAGTGCCAACGGCTGCTCCGCCGTAAAGTGTCCGCCTCGGCCGGTTCACCCGGTCGGCCAGAACAAGTGAAAATTTGGCCTCTTCCCCTGGAGGTCCGGAACATTTTGGCGAATATTTCCTAAGTGCCAACGGCTGCTCCGCCGTAAAGTGTCCGACTCGGCTGGTTCCCCCGGTCGGCCAGAACAAGTGAAAAATCGGCCTCTTCCCCTGGAAGTCCGGCCGAGTTAAGGCAAATATTTCCTAAGTGCCAACGGCTGCTCAGCCTTAAAGTGTCCGACTCGGCTGGTTCCCGATGTCGGCCAGAACAAGTGAAAATCCGGCCTCTTCCCCTGGAAGTCCGGCCGAGTTAAGGCAAATATTTCCTAAGTGCCAACGGCTGCTCAGCCTTTAAGTGTCCGACTCGGCTGGTTCCCGATGTTGGCCAGAACAAGTGAAAATCCGGCCTCTTCCCCTGGAAGTCCGGCCGAGTTAAGGCAAATATTTCCTAAGTGCCAAGGGCTGCTCAGCCTTAAAGGGCCCGACTCGTCTGGTTCCCGATGTCGGCCAGAACAAGTGACAATTCGGCCTCTTCCCCTGGAGGTCTTTTCAAGTTTAACGAATATTTTCTAAGTGCCGACGGCTGCTCCGCCTTAAAGCGTCCGACTCGGCTGGTTCCCGATGTCGGCCAGAACAAGTGACAATTCGGCCTCTTCCCCTGGAGGTCCTTTCAAGTTTAACGAATATTTTCTAAGTGCCAACGGCTGCTCCGCCTTAAAGCGTCCGACTCGGCTGGTTCCCGATGTCGGCCAGAACAGGTGAAAATTCGGCCTCTTCCCCTGGAGGTCCGTTCAAGTTTGGCGAATATTTTCTAAGTGCCAACGGCTGCTCCGCCTTAAAGTGTCCGACTCGGCTGGTTCCCGATGTCGGGCAGAACAAGTGACAATTCGGCCTCTTCCCCTGGAAGTCCGGCCGAGTTTGGCGAATATTTTCTAAGTGCCAACGGCTGCTCCGCCGTAAAGAGTCCGACTCGGCTGGTTCCCGATGTCGGCCAGAACAAGTGACAATTCGGCCTCTTCCCCTGGAGGTCCTTTGAAGTTTAGCGAATATTTTCTAAGTTCCAACGGCTCTTGCGCCGAAAAGCGTCCGACTCGGCTGGTTCCCGATGTCGGCCAGAACAGGTGAAAATTCGGCCTCTTCCCCTGGAGGTCCGTTCAAGTTTGGCGAATATTTTCTAAGTGCCAACGGCTGCTCCGCCTTAAAGTGTCCGACTCGGCTGGTTCCCGATGTCGGGCAGAACAAGTGACAATTCGGCCTCTTCCCCTGGAAGTCCGGCCGAGTTTGGCGAATATTTTCTAAGTGCCAACGGCTGCTCCGCCGTAAAGAGTCCGACTCGGCTGGTTCCCGATGTCGGCCAGAAAAAGTGACAATTCGGCCTCTTCCCCTGGAGGTCCTTTGAAGTTTAGCGAATATTTTCTAAGTGCCAACGGCTCTTGCGCCGAAAAGCGTCCGCCTCGGCTGGTTCCCGCGGTCGGCCGTAATAGGCGAAAATTCGGCCTCTTCCCCTGGAGCGACCTCCAAATTTGGGCGAAATTTTTCTAAGTGCCTAAAGGTACCAGGGGTTTGGGTACCAGGGGTGCAGTACGAACTGGTCTTTTGTCAACCCATGTACTTTTTCTAGAGTACATGGGTTGGTCCCCCCACTTAGTGTACTCATCACTTTACCCCCCTTTCGCAAAATATAGTCAGAACGAGCATGGGGGACGCAATTGTTTTCCATGCAAATCAATTGGGCCTGGTCCGAGCGCTGGTAACGGCCGCCAGCAAGCGTCCCCTGCTCGGATAGCAGAACTGAAGAAGGCACGGCACTTCCAGAGAGAGAGAGAAAATTTTCTAAGTGCCACATTTCTCAAAAATTTTCAAAGTGCCACATTTCTCAAAAATTTTCAAAGTGCCACATTTCTCAAAAATTTTCAAAGTGCCACATCTCTCAAAAATGTTCAAAGTGCCACATCTCTGAAAAACTTTCTAAGTGCCACATCTCTGAAAAACTTTCTAAGTGCCACATCTCTGAAAAACTTTCTAAGTGCCACATCTCTGAAAAATTTTCTAAGTGCCACAGCACGGCTGTGAAATATTCAAAGTCCTACAGGCATTGGCAGAATCCGCGGACGGCCGTCTGCTCCCGGCGGCCGCCGCGAAGCTACTACCCCCTCCCGGGGACGGCTGTCTGCTCCCGGCAGCCGTCCTTACCCCCCTCCCCCGTTTGCACCGCCTGAAGTTAGACCCGCCTTGGTAGGGCCCCCACCGGCCCCGGCTCGCCGGCGTTGGGTGGACGGTTCCTGCCCACTTGCGGGTCCCGGTCGCTTGGCAACCGACCGGGGAGGACCAGCCGCCTCCTTAAACACAGGCTGGAAGGGAAATCCGATCAAGCTACGGAGGACCGGCCGCCTCCTTAAACACAGGCCGGAAGGGAAATCCGATCAAGCTACGGAGGACCGGTCGCCTCCCTAAACACAGGCCGGGCAAAAATCTGCGAATGGGCCCGTCAAGGGTAGTGGGTCATCCAA
>NW_026061637.1:10000-22500 GCF_024217435.2 Syngnathus scovelli | reverse complement strand
CGCCACCCCCCGACCGCCACCAGCCGACCGCCACCAGCCGACCGCCACCAGCCGACCGCCACAAGGCGACAGCCACCATCCCCAAGCGCCATCCCCGACCGCCACCCCCCGACCGCCACAAGGCGACAGCCACCATCCCCAAGCGCCATCCCCGACCGCCACCCCCCGACCGCCACCAGCCGACCGCCACCAGCCGACCGCCACAAGGCGACAGCCACCATCCCCAAGCGCCATCCCCGACCGCCACAAGGCGACCGCCACAAGGCGACCGCCACCAGCCGACCGCCACAAGGCGACAGCCACCATCCCCAAGCGCCATCCCCGACCGCCACAAGGCGACCGCCACAAGGCGACCGCCACCAGCCGACCGCCACAAGGCGACAGCCACCATCCCCAAGCGCCATCCCCGACCGCCACCCCCCGACCGCCACCAGCCGACCGCCACCAGCCGACAGCCACCATCCCCAAGCGCCATCCCCAAGCGCCACCCCCGACCGCCACCAGCCGACCGCCACCAGCCGACCGCCACCAGCCGACCGCCACCAGCCGACAGCCACCATCCCCAAGCGCCATCCCCAAGCGCCACCCCCGACCGCCACCAGCCGACAGCCACCAGCCGACCGCCACCAGCCGACCGCCACCGGCCGTTCGCGGTGTGCGCCGCCGTTCCCCAAGCACCCTCCGGGACGAAGCCGGAGCCAGAGAATAGCAGCGGTGGTGCGTAAAAGCTGCGGCCGGGCCTCGCGGAAGGTCCCCGGGCGGCGAGCTGCGGAGCCCCGGCCTCCAGCTTCCACCAGGTAATAGGACCGGGCGCGCGTAAAAGCTGCGGCCGGGCCTCGCGGAAGGTCCTCGGGCATCCAGCGAGATCACACGGCCCCCACCGGAGGCGGCTAGCGCCTCCGTAGAGTAGTACCGGCCCGTGGAAGCGGCCGCCCGTCAGCCTGCGTTGCCGCTGGTCGAAAAATGCACTAAGTGCCAAACCCCATTCATTTACAACGGCGTGTCCGCCAGAGGGCGCACTTCCCCCGGCGGACCAGCCGGCGGGGCTCGTTAGAGAGTGTATCCGCCTGGCAGTGCCTCCTGGACGGCCTGTATTCCGGACCGCGACCGCTAACTTACGGGAGCCTAAACGGCCCGCGGACCAGCCGGCGGGTCCTCCGTGAAAGCCTATCCGCCTGGCGGTGCCTCCTGGCCGGCCTGGATTCCGGACCGCGACCGCTCACTCGCGGGACCCTAAACGGCCCGCGGACCAGCCGGCGGGTCCTCCGTGAAAGCCTATCCGCCTGGCGGTGCCTCCTGGCCGGCCTGGATTCCGGACCGCCACCGCTCACTCGCGGGACCCTAAACGGCCCGCGGACCAGCCGGCGGCTCCTCCGTGAAAGCCTATCCGCCTGGCGGTGCCTCCTGGCCGGCCTGGATTCCGGACCGCCACCGCTCACTCGCGGGACCCTAATCGGCCCGCGGACCAGCCGGCGGATCCTCCGTGAAAGCCTATCCGCCTTCGCCGGTTCCCCGGCCGGCCACGGGTGGCGAGAATCCGGCCTCCTCGCCCGGAGCGCGCTTCGACTTGGGCGAAAAATGCACCAAGTGCCAAACCCCATTCATTTACAACGGCGTGTCCGCCAGAGGGCGCACTTCCTCCGGCCGGCGGGGCTCGTTAGAGAGCGCGTCCGCCTTGGCCGGTTCCCCGGCCGGCCACGGGTGGCGAGAATCCGGCCTCCTCGCCCGGAGCGCGCTTCGACTTGGGCGAAAAATGCACTAAGTGCCAAACCCCATTCATTTACAACGGCGTGTCCGCCAGAGGGCGCACTTCCTCCGGCCGGCGGGGCTCGTTAGAGAGCGCGTCCGCTTTCGCCGGTTCCCCGGTCGGCCGCGAACGGCGAAAAGCCGGCCTCTTCCCCCGGAGCCCGGTGGGCGAATTTTTTTTTTTTTTTTTTTTTTCAAAGTGCCAACGGCTCTCGCGCCGCGCTGCGTCCGCCTTCGCCGGTTCCCCGGTCGGCCCGAACGAGCGAAAATTCGGCCTCTTGCCCCGGAGCCCGGTCGGCGAATTATTTATTTATTTATTTATTTATTTTTCCAAAGTGCCAACGGCTCTCGCGCCGCGATGCGTCCGCCTTCGCCGGTTCCCCGGTCGGCCACGAACGGCCAAAAATCGGCCTCTCCCCCCGGAGCCCGGTCGGCGAATTATTATTTATTTATTTATTTATTTATTTATTTTTCCAAAGTGCCAACGGCTCTCGCGCCGCGATGCGTCCGCCTTCGCCGGTTCCCCGGTCGGCCACGAAGTATTGCGCATGATTATACGCGATGTTAATATTTATTTAATTATTAAATAAATACATACATGTGTTTATTAATGATATACGCGATGTTAATATTTATTTAATTATTACCTATATTATGAATAAACTAACGGTGATTTTACACGATTTGACTACATACGTGACCGTGATATAGTGCCGAGGGCTCCCGCGCCGTCACGCGTCCGCCTTGGCACGGGTCGCCCGCGGCAGCGAGCGTTCGGCTCGCGGGGGTCCGCGGGGTGTTATTAGGGAGTGCGGCAGCCGTGCCGAGGCTCCGGCCGGCCGCCGGAAGTCCCGCGGGGGAGCGTCGGAGCTCCGCGAGGCCGGCCGGGGAGCCTCTTAGTCATCGCCCGCGCTCGCGGTGGTCCCGGTCGCTTAAAGTGCCACGGGAGGCGTAGCGATGCGAGTGAGTGTGCGCAAAGTGCGAGAGGCGGTGCATTTACGCGCCGTGTCCGCGAGAGGGAGGCAATTCCCCGTTGCGACCTCCGGGAGATCAGCGGGCCGCCGAAAAGGCTCGGCCGGGGTGCCTGGAGCCTCCTCGGGCGTCGAGTTAGGAGGGGGGCGCGCGGAGAACCGGCTGGATGTCCCCTGGAAGCTCAGCGGGCCGTGGGAAAGGCTTGGCCGGGGTGCCGGAAGCCTCGGCCGGCTTAAAAGTGAGGAGGAAAGCGCGCGGAGAACCGGCCGGAGGTCCCCTGGAAGCTCAGCGGGCCGTGGAGAAAGCTTAGCCGGGGTGCCTGGAGCCTCGGCCGGCTTAAAATGTGAGGAGGAAAGCGCGCGGAGAACCGGCCGGAGGTCCCCTGGAAGCTCAGCGGGACGTGGGAAACGCTTGGCCGGGGTGCCGGAAGCCTCGGCCGGCTTAAAAGTGAGGAGGAAAGCGCGCGGAGAACCGGCCGGAGGTCCCCTGGAAGCTCAGCGGGCCGTGGGAAACGCTTGGCCGGGGTGCCGGGAGCCTCGGCCGGCTTAAAACGTGAGGAGGAAAGCACCGGGAGAACCGGCTGGAGGTCTTCTGGAAGCTCAGCGGGCCGCCGAAAACGCGTAGCCGAGGTGCCGGGAGCCTCCTCGGGCGTCAAAAGTGAGGAGCGACGCACCCCCGAGAACCGCCCGGGTCCTCCAGCCACCGTTGAAAAAGACGTCGAGTCAGGCTACCTTAAGAGAGTCACAGTTACTCCCGCCGTTTACCCGCGCGGAGCGTCATCGCCTCCGCGAACCGTCAAAAATAAATAAATTCATAAATAAATAAATGTCAAGTGAGCCTACCTTAAGAGAGTCACAGTTACTCCCGCCGTTTACCCGCGCGGAGCGTCATCGCCTCCGCGAACCGTCAAAAATAAATAAATACATAAATAAATAGATGTCAAGTGAGCCTACCTTAAGAGAGTCACAGTTACTCCCGCCGTTTACCCGCGCGGAGCGTCATCGCCTCCGCGAACCGTCAAAAATAAATAAATACATAAATAAATAGATGTCAAGTGAGCCTACCTTAAGAGAGTCACAGTTACTCCCGCCGTTTACCCGCGCGGAGCGTCATCGCCTCCGCGAACCGTCAAAAATAAATAAATACATAAATAAATAGATGTCAAGTGAGCCTACCTTAAGAGAGTCACAGTTACTCCCGCCGTTTACCCGCGCGGAGCGTCATCGCCTCCGCGAACCGTCAAAAATAAATAAATACATAAATAAATAGATGTCAAGTGAGCCTACCTTAAGAGAGTCACAGTTACTCCCGCCGTTTACCCGCGCGGAGCGTCATCGCCTCCGCGAACCGTCAAAAATAAATAAATACATAAATAAATAGATGTCAAGTGAGCCTACCTTAAGAGAGTCACAGTTACTCCCGCCGTTTACCCGCGCGGAGCGTCATCGCCTCCGCGAACCGTCAAAAATAAATAAATACATAAATAAATAGATGTCAAGTGAGCCTACCTTAAGAGAGTCACAGTTACTCCCGCCGTTTACCCGCGCGGAGCGTCATCGCCTCCGCGAACCGTCAAAAATAAATAAATACATAAATAAATAGATGTCAAGTGAGCCTACCTTAAGAGAGTCACAGTTACTCCCGCCGTTTACCCGCGCGGAGCGTCATCGCCTCCGCGAACCGTCAAAAATAAATAAATACATGAATAAATAGTCAAGTGAGCCTACCTTAAGAGAGTCGTAGTTACTCCCGCCGTTCGGCCGCTTAAAGTGCCACGGGAGGCGTAGCAATGCGAGTGAGTGTGCGCCAAGTGCGAGAGGCGGTGTATTTACTCGCCGTGTCCGCGAGAGGGAGGTAACTCCCCGTTGCGACCTCCGGGAGAGCAACGGGCCGCCGAAAACGCTCAGCCGAGGTGCTGGAAGCCTCGGCCGGCTCTCAAAGCGAGGCGCGAGGCACCGGGAGAACCGGCTGGAGGTACCCTGGAAGCTCAGCGGGCCGTGGGAAACGCTCAGCCGAGGTGCTGGAAGCCTCGGCCGGCTCACAAAGCGAGGCGCGAGGCACCGGGAGAACCGGCTGGAGGTCCCCTGGAAGCTCAGCGGGCCGTGGGAAACGCTCAGCCGAGGTGCTGGAAGCCTCGGCCGGCTCACAAAGCGAGGCGCGAGGCACCGGGAGAACCGGCCGGAGGTCCCCTGGAAGCTCAGCGGGCCGTGGAGAAAGCTTAGCCGGGGTGCCGGAAGCCTCGGCCGGCTTAAAATGTGAGGAGGAAACCGGCTGGACGTCTTCTGGAAGATCAGCGGGCCGTGGAAAATGCTAAGCCGAGGTGCTGGTTGTCGAATAAGGCTCCGCCATCTCGTAGAAGGTGCTAATAAAGTTCATATCCGCTCGGCTGGAGGTAATTGGCCCGCGGACCGGCCGGCGGGACCTCCGTGACAGCCTACCCGCCTGGCGGTGCCTCCTGGCCGGCGTGCATTCCGGGCCGCGACCGCTAACTTACGGGACCATAAATGGCCCGCGGACCAGCTGGCGGGACCTCCGTGACCGCCTATCCGCCTGGCGGTGCCTCCTGGCCGGCCTGGATTCCGGACCGCGACCGCTCACTCGCGGGACCCTAAATGGCCCGCGGACCAGCCGGCGGGACCTCCGTGACAGCCTATCCGCCTCCCGGTGGCTGCTGGCCGGCGCGGATTCCGGGCCGCGACCGCTAACTTACGGGACCCCAATTGGCCCGCGGACCAGCCGGCGGGACCCCCGTGACCGCCTATCCGCCTTGGCCGGTTCCCCGGCCGGCCACGGATGGCGAGAATCCGGCCTCCTCGCCCGGAGCGCTCGTCGGCTTCGGCGAAAAATGCACTAAGTGCCAAACCCCATTCATTTACAATGGCGTGTCCGCCAGAGGGCGCAGTTCCCCCCGCGGACCGGCCGGCGGGACCTCCGTGACAGCCTATCCGCCTGGCGGTGGCTGCGGGCCGGCGCGGATTCCGGGCCGCGACCGCTAACTTACGGGACCCCGATTGGCCCGCGGACCAGCCGGCGGGACCTCCGTGACCGCCTATCCGCCTGCGCTGGTTCCCCGGCCGGCGCGAATTCCGGGCCGCGACCGCTAACTTACGGGACCCCGATTGGCCCGCGGACCAGCCGGCGGGACCTCCGTGACCGCCTATCCGCCTGCGCTGGTTCCCCGGCCGGCGCGAATTCCGGGCCGCGACCGCTAACTTACGGGACCCCGATTGGCCCGCGGACCAGCCGGCGGGACCTCCGTGACCGCCTATCCGCCTGCGCTGGTTCCCCGGCCGGCGCGAATTCCGGGCCGCGACCGCTAACTTACGGGACCCCGATTGGCCCGCGGACCAGCCGGCGGGACCTCCGTGACCGCCTATCCGCCTGCGCTGGTTCCCCGGCCGGCGCGAATTCCGGGCCGCGACCGCTAACTTACGGGACCCCGATTGGCCCGCGGACCAGCCGGCGGGACCTCCGTGACCGCCTATCCGCCTGCGCTGGTTCCCCGGCCGGCGCGAATTCCGGGCCGCGACCGCTAACTTACGGGACCCCGATTGGCCCGCGGACCAGCCGGCGGGACCTCCGTGACCGCCTATCCGCCTGCGCTGGTTCCCCGGCCGGCGCGAATTCCGGGCCGCGACCGCTAACTTACGGGACCCCAATTGGCCCGCGGACCAGCCGGCGGGACCTCCGTGACCGCCTATCCGCCTCCGCTGGTTCCCCGCTCGGCGTGGATTCCGGACCGCGACCGCTAAATTACGGGACCCAAATTGGCCCGCGGACCAGCCGGCGGGACCTCCGTGACCGCCTATCCGCCTTCGCTGGTTCCCCGGTCGGCCACAGATGACGAATATTCGGCCTCTCGCTCTGGAAGTCCTGCCGACTTAGCCGAAAATTTTCTAAGTGCCATCGGCTCTCGCTCGGAAAAGTGTCCGCCTCGTCTGGTTCCCCAGCTCGGCCTCAGAATTCGAAAATTCGGCCTCTCTGAGGTACCAGGGGTAGGCTTTATGTACTTGGTCCCCCCAGTTAGTGTACTCATCACTTTACCCCCCTTTCGCAAAATATAGTCGGCACGTATGTGCAGAACTGTTTATTTTCATTTTAAAAATTTTCTAAGTGCCAGCGGAAGCTGTCACACGAACTGTCCGAGCTACCACGGTGCCCATCCCGGGCAGTGACGGCAAAAGGCCGATGTGTGTTTGATGGAAGTCTGAATAATTTCTAAGTGCCAACGGCTCAACCGCCGTAAAGTGTCCGCCTCGGCTGGTTCTCCCGGTCGGCCCGAACGAGCGAAAATTCGGCCTCTTCCCCTGGAGGTCCGGAACATTTTGGCGAATATTTTCAAAGTGCCAACGGCTGTTCCGCCGTAACGTGTCCGACCCGGCTGGTTCCTCCGGTCGGCCCGAACGAGCGAAAATTCGGCCTCTTCCCCTGGAGGTCCGGACGACTTTGGCGAATATTTTCTAAGTGCGAACGGCTGTTGCGCCGTAACGTGTCCGACCCGGCTGGTTCCTCCGGTCGGCCTGAACGAGCGAAAATTCGGCCTCTTCCCCTGGAGGTCCGGACGACTTTGGCGAATATTTTCAAAGTGCCAACGGCTGTTGGGCCGTAAAGTGTCCGACCCGGCTGGTTCCTCCGGTCGGCCCGAACGAGCGAAAATTCGGCCTCTTCCCCTGGAGGTCCGGAACATTTTGGCGAATATTTTCAAAGTGCCAACGGCTGTTGCGCCGTAACGTGTCCGACCCGGCCGGTTCCTCCGGTCGGCCCGAACGAGCGAAAATTCGGCCTCTTCCCCTGGAGGTCCGGAACATTTTGGCGAATATTTTCAAAGTGCCAACGGCCGTTCCGCCGTAAAGTGTCCGACCCGGCTGGTTCCTCCGGTCGGCCCGAACGAGCGAAAATTCGGCCTCTTCCCCTGGAGGTCCGGACGACTTTGGCGAATATTTTCAAAGTGCCAACGGCTGTTGGGCCGTAAAGTGTCCGACCCGGCTGGTTCCTCCGGTCGGCCCGAACGAGCGAAAATTCGGCCTCTTAACCCTGGAGGTCCGTTCAAGTTTAACGAATAATTTCTAAGTGCTAACGGCTGTTGCGCCGTAACGTGTCCGACCCGGCCGGTTCCTCCGGTCGGCCCGAACGAGCGAAAATACGGCCTCTTCCCCTGGAGGTCCGGAACATTTTGGCGAATATTTTCAAAGTGCCAACGGCTGTTGCGCCGTAACGTGTCCGACCCGGCTGGTTCCTCCGGTCGGCCCGAACGAGCGAAAATTCGGCCTCTTCCCCCTGGAGGTCCGGAACATTTTGGCGAATATTTTCTAAGTGCCATCGGCTCTTCCGCCGTAAGGTGTCCGACTCGGCCGGTTCCTCCGGTCGGCCCGAACGAGCGAAAATTCGGCCTCTTCCCCTGGAGGTCCTGTCAAGTTTAACGAATATTTTCTAAGTGCCATCGGCTCTTCCGCCGTAAGGTGTCCGACTCGGCCGGTTCCTCCGGTCGGCCTGAACAAGTGAAAATTCGGCCTCTTCCCCTGGAGGTCCGGAACATTTTGGCGAATATTTTCTAAGTGCCATCGGCTCTTCCGCCGTAAGGTGTCCGACTCGGCCGGTTCCTCCGGTCGGCCTGAACGAGCGAAAATTCGGCCTCTTCCCCTGGAGGTCCTGTCAAGTTTAACGAATATTTTCTAAGTGCCATCGGCTCTTCCGCCGTAAAGCGTCCGACTCGGCTGGTTCCCGATGTCGGCCAGAACAAGTGGAAATTCGGCCTCTTCCCCTGGAGGTCAGTTGAAGTTTAACGAATATTTTCAAAGTGCCAACGGCTGCTCCGCCGTAAAGCGTCCGACTCGGCTGGTTCCCGATGTCGGCCAGAACAAGTGAAAATTCGGCCTCTTCCCCTGGAGGTCCGTTCAAGATTAACGAATATTTTCTAAGTGCCAACGGCTGCTCCGCCGTAAAGCGTCCGACTCGGCTGGTTCCCGATGTCGGCCAGAATAAGTGGAAATTCGGCCTCTTCCCCTGGAGGTCCGTTCAAGATTAACGAATATTTTCTAAGTGCCAACGGCTCTTGCGCCGAAAAGCGTCCGACTCGGCTGGTTCCCGATGTCGGCCAGAACAAGTGAAAAATCGGCCTCTTCCCCTGGAGGTCAGTTGAAGTTTAACGAATATTTTCTAAGTGCCATCGGCTCTTCCGCCGTAAGGTGTCCGACTCGGCTGGTTCCCGATGTCGGCCAGAAAAAGTGACAATTCGGCCTCTTCCCCTGGAGGTCCTTTGAAGTTTAGCGAATATTTTCTAAGTGCCAACGGCTCTTGCGCCGAAAAGCGTCCGCCTCGGCTGGTTCCCGCGGTCGGACACAAAATGTGTCAATTCTTCTAAGTGCCAACGGCTCAACCGCCGTAAAGTGTCCGCCTCGGCTGGTTCTCCCGGTCGGCCCGAACGAGCGAAAATTCGGCCTCTTCCCCTGGAGGTCCGGAACATTTTGGCGAATATTTCCTAAGTGCCAACGGCTGCTCCGCCGTAAAGTGTCCGCCTCGGCTGGTTCCCCCGGTCGGCCAGAACAAGTGAAAATTCGGCCTCTTCCCCTGGAGGTCCGGAACATTTTGGCGAATATTTCCTAAGTGCCAACGGCTGCTCCGCCGTAAAGTGTCCGCCTCGGCCGGTTCACCCGGTCGGCCAGAACAAGTGAAAATTTGGCCTCTTCCCCTGGAGGTCCGGAACATTTTGGCGAATATTTCCTAAGTGCCAACGGCTGCTCCGCCGTAAAGTGTCCGCCTCGGCCGGTTCACCCGGTCGGCCAGAACAAGTGAAAATTTGGCCTCTTCCCCTGGAGGTCCGGAACATTTTGGCGAATATTTCCTAAGTGCCAACGGCTGCTCCGCCGTAAAGTGTCCGACTCGGCTGGTTCCCCCGGTCGGCCAGAACAAGTGAAAAATCGGCCTCTTCCCCTGGAAGTCCGGCCGAGTTAAGGCAAATATTTCCTAAGTGCCAACGGCTGCTCAGCCTTAAAGTGTCCGACTCGGCTGGTTCCCGATGTCGGCCAGAACAAGTGAAAATCCGGCCTCTTCCCCTGGAAGTCCGGCCGAGTTAAGGCAAATATTTCCTAAGTGCCAACGGCTGCTCAGCCTTTAAGTGTCCGACTCGGCTGGTTCCCGATGTTGGCCAGAACAAGTGAAAATCCGGCCTCTTCCCCTGGAAGTCCGGCCGAGTTAAGGCAAATATTTCCTAAGTGCCAAGGGCTGCTCAGCCTTAAAGGGCCCGACTCGTCTGGTTCCCGATGTCGGCCAGAACAAGTGACAATTCGGCCTCTTCCCCTGGAGGTCTTTTCAAGTTTAACGAATATTTTCTAAGTGCCGACGGCTGCTCCGCCTTAAAGCGTCCGACTCGGCTGGTTCCCGATGTCGGCCAGAACAAGTGACAATTCGGCCTCTTCCCCTGGAGGTCCTTTCAAGTTTAACGAATATTTTCTAAGTGCCAACGGCTGCTCCGCCTTAAAGCGTCCGACTCGGCTGGTTCCCGATGTCGGCCAGAACAGGTGAAAATTCGGCCTCTTCCCCTGGAGGTCCGTTCAAGTTTGGCGAATATTTTCTAAGTGCCAACGGCTGCTCCGCCTTAAAGTGTCCGACTCGGCTGGTTCCCGATGTCGGGCAGAACAAGTGACAATTCGGCCTCTTCCCCTGGAAGTCCGGCCGAGTTTGGCGAATATTTTCTAAGTGCCAACGGCTGCTCCGCCGTAAAGAGTCCGACTCGGCTGGTTCCCGATGTCGGCCAGAACAAGTGACAATTCGGCCTCTTCCCCTGGAGGTCCTTTGAAGTTTAGCGAATATTTTCTAAGTTCCAACGGCTCTTGCGCCGAAAAGCGTCCGACTCGGCTGGTTCCCGATGTCGGCCAGAACAGGTGAAAATTCGGCCTCTTCCCCTGGAGGTCCGTTCAAGTTTGGCGAATATTTTCTAAGTGCCAACGGCTGCTCCGCCTTAAAGTGTCCGACTCGGCTGGTTCCCGATGTCGGGCAGAACAAGTGACAATTCGGCCTCTTCCCCTGGAAGTCCGGCCGAGTTTGGCGAATATTTTCTAAGTGCCAACGGCTGCTCCGCCGTAAAGAGTCCGACTCGGCTGGTTCCCGATGTCGGCCAGAAAAAGTGACAATTCGGCCTCTTCCCCTGGAGGTCCTTTGAAGTTTAGCGAATATTTTCTAAGTGCCAACGGCTCTTGCGCCGAAAAGCGTCCGCCTCGGCTGGTTCCCGCGGTCGGCCGTAATAGGCGAAAATTCGGCCTCTTCCCCTGGAGCGACCTCCAAATTTGGGCGAAATTTTTCTAAGTGCCTAAAGGTACCAGGGGTTTGGGTACCAGGGGTGCAGTACGAACTGGTCTTTTGTCAACCCATGTACTTTTTCTAGAGTACATGGGTTGGTCCCCCCACTTAGTGTACTCATCACTTTACCCCCCTTTCGCAAAATATAGTCAGAACGAGCATGGGGGACGCAATTGTTTTCCATGCAAATCAATTGGGCCTGGTCCGAGCGCTGGTAACGGCCGCCAGCAAGCGTCCCCTGCTCGGATAGCAGAACTGAAGAAGGCACGGCACTTCCAGAGAGAGAGAGAAAATTTTCTAAGTGCCACATTTCTCAAAAATTTTCAAAGTGCCACATTTCTCAAAAATTTTCAAAGTGCCACATTTCTCAAAAATTTTCAAAGTGCCACATCTCTCAAAAATGTTCAAAGTGCCACATCTCTGAAAAACTTTCTAAGTGCCACATCTCTGAAAAACTTTCTAAGTGCCACATCTCTGAAAAACTTTCTAAGTGCCACATCTCTGAAAAATTTTCTAAGTGCCACAGCACGGCTGTGAAATATTCAAAGTCCTACAGGCATTGGCAGAATCCGCGGACGGCCGTCTGCTCCCGGCGGCCGCCGCGAAGCTACTACCCCCTCCCGGGGACGGCTGTCTGCTCCCGGCAGCCGTCCTTACCCCCCTCCCCCGTTTGCACCGCCTGAAGTTAGACCCGCCTTGGTAGGGCCCCCACCGGCCCCGGCTCGCCGGCGTTGGGTGGACGGTTCCTGCCCACTTGCGGGTCCCGGTCGCTTGGCAACCGACCGGGGAGGACCAGCCGCCTCCTTAAACACAGGCTGGAAGGGAAATCCGATCAAGCTACGGAGGACCGGCCGCCTCCTTAAACACAGGCCGGAAGGGAAATCCGATCAAGCTACGGAGGACCGGTCGCCTCCCTAAACACAGGCCGGGCAAAAATCTGCGAATGGGCCCGTCAAGGGTAGTGGGTCATCCAAGGAGGGAGGTACCGGCCGCCTCCTTAAACACAGGCCGGGCAAAAATCTGCGAATGGCCCGTCAAGGGTAGAAGGTCATCCAAGGAGGGAGGTACCGGCCGCCTCCTTAAACACAGGCCGGGCAAAAATCTGCGAATGGCCCGTCAAGGGTAGAAGGTCATCCAAGGAGGGAGGTACCGGCCGCCTCCTTAAACACAGGCCGGGCAAAAATCTGCGAATGGCCCGTCAAGGGTTGTTGGTCATCCAAGGAGGGAGGTACCGGCCGCCTCCTTAAACACAGGCCGGGCAAAAATCTGCGAACGGCCCGTCAAGGGTTCTGTCTCATCCAAGAAAGGGGTACCGGCCGCCTCAGAGGCCGGAGCGAAGGGGGCGAAAGGCTGTCGATGGGGAAGGATCGGGGCCACGGCTAATCTAGCGATGCCCGCGTCGGGCGGTCACTCCGACGAATGAGCGGGGCCGAATCCGGCGCGAGGCGGCCTTCAGGCACGTGGTTCGAGACGACCTCACCCGGCTC
>NW_026061636.1:150000-162500 GCF_024217435.2 Syngnathus scovelli | reverse complement strand
GCCCGGTCACGCGATGCGGCCAGGATGCGGAGTTTTGCCGGCGCTGGGGGGATCCGGAAGGACGAAGGGGCGACGGTGGCGGTCACAGCTCGTCGCCTCCGTGACCCAGACGGGACTGTGCGCACCCCGAGTCAGACTCGGTTCGGCGCGGCCCGCTGCGGCCGGCTGGCGAGGTGAGATGTGGGCCATTGCCGCGCTCCCGACGAACCGTTCCGGGGGGCTGGTGACGTCGCGCGTTCGGCGCTGATGCTGCGACCGGGAGGGAAGCTGCGCCCCGTCCGAGTCAGACTCGGTCGTTGCGGCCCCCCCGAGCCCGCACGCCTCACGCGGAGGGGTCATACGCCCCGGCGGCCACGATAGACGCCTCCCGCTTCGCGGTGGTCGGGAAGGCGTGTGCGGATATGTGCGGAGGTTGGGACTCGGGCTTGGTCTTTGAGAAATCGGTTTCGCGGTCGACCGGCGCGGCCGGCGGACGCCCACGTGGCGTGCCGCAAGTCGGATCGCGCGCTCGGCCTCCGTGGATGGCCTCTGGGTGAGGTTGAGCCGGGGCGTCTCGGTTTCGCTGCCGTACGGTTCGCGCTAGGCCTGCGCGGGCGGCGCGGGGCGCGCGCTCGCGCGGCGGCCGTAGCGCTGGAGTGCGACCCGCAAGTGGGGAGGAACCGTCCACCCAACGCCGGCGGTAGCCGGGGCCGGTGGGGGCCCTACCAAGGCGGGTCATGGGCGCATGTCGGTCAGGTTATAAGAGTGTTTTTTTCGCTCCGGGCTAGAGCCGGGTGAGGTCGTCTCGAACCACGTGCCTGAAGGCCGCCTCGCGCCGGATTCGGCCCCGCTCATTCGTCGGAGTGACCGCCCGACGCGGGCATCGCTAGATTAGCCGTGGCCCCGATCCTTCCCCATCGACAGCCTTTCGCCCCCTTCGCTCCGGCCTCTGAGGCGGCCGGTACCCCTTTCTTGGATGAGACAGAACCCTTGACGGGCCGTTCGCAGATTTTTGCCCGGGCTTTGTTTACCGAGGCGGCCGGTACCTCCGTCTGCCTTGGATGGACCGCATCCGCAGATTTTCGTCCGGCCTTAGCTTAAGGAGACGGCCGTTGCCTCCGATCCTCCGGGCTAGAGCCGGGTGAGGTCGTCTCGAACCACGTGCCTGAAGGCCGCCTCGCGCCGGATTCGGCCCCGCTCATTCGTCGGAGTGACCGCCCGACGCGGGCATCGCTAGATTAGCCGTGGCCCTGATCCTTCCCCATCGACAGCCTTTCGCCCCCTTCGCTCCGGCCTCTGAGGCGGCCGGTACCCCTTTCTTGGATGAGACAGAACCCTTGACGGGCCGTTCGCAGATTTTTGCCCGGCCTGTGTTTAAGGAGGCGGCCGGTACCTCCCTCCTTGGATGACCAACAACCCTTGACCGGCCATTCGCAGATTTTTGCCCGGCCTGTGTTTAAGGAGGCGGCCGGTACCTCCCTCCTTGGATGACCTTCTACCCTTGACGGGCCATTCGCAGATTTTTGCCCGGCCTGTGTTTAAGGAGGCGGCCGGTACCTCCCTCCTTGGATGACCTTCTACCCTTGACGGGCCATTCGCAGATTTTTGCCCGGCCTGTGTTTAAGGAGGCGGCCGGTACCTCCCTCCTTGGATGACCTTCTACCCTTGACGGGCCATTCGCAGATTTTTGCCCGGCCTGTGTTTAAGGAGGCGGCCGGTACCTCCCTCCTTGGATGACCTTCTACCCTTGACGGGCCATTCGCAGATTTTTGCCCGGCCTGTGTTTAAGGAGGCGGCCGGTACCTCCCTCCTTGGATGACCCACTACCCTTGACGGGCCCATTCGCAGATTTTTGCCCGGCCTGTGTTTAGGGAGGCGACCGGTCCTCCGTAGCTTGATCGGATTTCCCTTCCGGCCTGTGTTTAAGGAGGCGGCCGGTCCTCCGTAGCTTGATCGGATTTCCCTTCCAGCCTGTGTTTAAGGAGGCGGCTGGTCCTCCCCGGTCGGTTGCCAAGCGACCGGGACCCGCAAGTGGGCAGGAACCGTCCACCCAACGCCGGCGAGCCGGGGCCGGTGGGGGCCCTACCAAGGCGGGTCTAACTTCAGGCGGTGCAAACGGGGGAGGGGGGTAAGGACGGCTGCCGGGAGCAGACAGCCGTCCCCGGGAGGGGGTAGTAGCTTCGCGGCGGCCGCCGGGAGCAGACGGCCGTCCGCGCATTCTGCCAATGCCTGTAGGACTTTGAATATTTCACAGCCGTGCTGTGGCACTTAGAAAGTTTTTCAGAGACGTGGCACTTAGAAAGTTTTTTCAGAGATGTGGCACTTAGAAAGTTTTTCAGAGATGTGGCACTTAGAAAGTTTTTGAGAGATGTGGCACTTAGAAATTTTTTGAGAGATGTGGCACTTTGAAAATTTTTGAGAAATGTGGCACTTAGAAAATTTTCTCTCTCTCTCTGGAAGTGCCGTGCCTTCTTCAGTTCTGCTATCCGAGCAGGGGACGCTTGCTGGCGGCCGTTACCAGCGCTCGGACCAGGCCCAATTGATTTGCATGGAAAACAATTGCGTCCCCCATGCTCGTTCTGACTATATTTTGCGAAAGGGGGGTAAAGTGATGAGTACACTAAGTGGGGGGACCAACCCATGTACTCTAGAAAAAGTACATGGGTTGACAAAAGACCAGTTCGTACTGCACCCCTGGTACCCAAACCCCTGGTACCTTTAGGCACTTAGAAAAATTTCGCCCAAATTTGGAGGTCGCTCCAGGGGAAGAGGCCGAATTTTCGCCTATTACGGCCGACCGCGGGAACCAGCCGAGGCGGACGCTTTTCGGCGCAAGAGCCGTTGGCACTTAGAAAATATTCGCTAAACTTCAAAGGACCTCCAGGGGAAGAGGCCGAATTGTCACTTTTTCTGGCCGACATCGGGAACCAGCCGAGTCGGACTCTTTACGGCGGAGCAGCCGTTGGCACTTAGAAAATATTCGCCAAACTCGGCCGGACTTCCAGGGGAAGAGGCCGAATTGTCACTTGTTCTGCCCGACATCGGGAACCAGCCGAGTCGGACACTTTAAGGCGGAGCAGCCGTTGGCACTTAGAAAATATTCGCCAAACTTGAACGGACCTCCAGGGGAAGAGGCCGAATTTTCACCTGTTCTGGCCGACATCGGGAACCAGCCGAGTCGGACTCTTTAAGGCGGAGCAGCCGTTGGCACTTAGAAAATATTCGTTAAACTTGAAAGGACCTCCAGGGGAAGAGGCCGAATTGTCACTTGTTCTGGCCGACATCGGGAACCAGCCGAGTCGGACGCTTTAAGGCGGAGCAGCCGTTGGCACTTAGAAAATATTCGTTAAACTTGAAAAGACCTCCAGGGGAAGAGGCCGAATTGTCACTTGTTCTGGCCGACATCGGGAACCAGCCGAGTCGGGCCCTTTAAGGCTGAGCAGCCGTTGGCACTTAGGAAATATTTGCCTTAACTCGGCCGGACTTCCAGGGGAAGAGGCCGGATTTTCACTTGTTCTGGCCGACATCGGGAACCAGCCGAGTCGGACGCTTTAAGGCGGAGCAGCCGTTGGCACTTAGAAAATATTCCCCAAACTTGAACGGACCTCCAGGGGAAGAGGCCGAATTTTCACTTGTTCTGGCCGACATCGGGAACCAGCCGAGTCGGACTCTTTACGGCGGAACAGCCGTTGGCACTTGGGAAATATTCGCCGAACTCGGCCGGACTTCCAGGGGAAGAGGCCAATTTTTCACTTGTTCTGGACGACATCGGGAACCAGCCGAGTCGGACCCTTTACGGCGGAACAGCCGTTGGCACTTAGGAAATATTTGCCTTAACTCGGCCGGACTTCCAGGGGAAGAGGCCGGATTTTCACTTGTTCTGGCCGACATCGGGAACCAGCCCAGTCGGACTCTTTACGGCGGAGCAGCCGTTGGCACTTAGGAACTATTCGCCGAACTCGGCCGGACTTCCAGGGGAAGAGGCCGATTTTTCACTTGTTCTGGCCGACATCGGGAACCAGCCGAGTCGGACCCTTTACGGCGGAACAGCCGTTGGCACTTAGGAAATATTTGCCTTAACTCGGCCGGACTTCCAGGGGAAGAGGCCGGATTTTCACTTGTTCTGGCCGACATCGGGAACCAGCCGAGTCGGACCCTTTACGGCGGAACAGCCGTTGGCACTTGGGAAATATTTGCCTTAACTCGGCCGGACTTCCAGGGGAAGAGGCCGGATTTTCACTTGTTCTGGCCGACATCGGGAACCAGCCGAGTCGGACACTTTACGGCTGAGCAGCCGTTGGCACTTAGGAAATATTTGCCTTAACTCGGCCGGACTTCCAGGGGAAGAGGCCGGATTTTCACTTGTTCTGGCCGACATCGGGAACCAGCCGAGTCGGACACTTTAAGGCTGAGCAGCCGTTGGCACTTAGGAAATATTTGCCTTAACTCGGCCGGACTTCCAGGGGAAGAGGCCGGATTTTCACTTGTTCTGGCCGACATCGGGAACCAGCCGAGTCGGACACTTTAAGGCTGAGCAGCCGTTGGCACTTAGGAAATATTTGCCTTAACTCGGCCGGACTTCCAGGGGAAGAGGCCGGATTTTCACTTGTTCTGGCCGACATCGGGAACCAGCCGAGTCGGACACTTTAAGGCTGAGCAGCCGTTGGCACTTAGGAAATATTTGCCTTAACTCGGCCGGACTTCCAGGGGAAGAGGCCGATTTTTCACTTGTTCTGGCCGACATCGGGAACCAGCCGAGTCGGACGCTTTACGGCGGAGCAGCCGTTGGCACTTAGGAAATATTCGTTAATCTTGAACGGACCTCCAGGGGAAGAGGCCGAATTTTCACTTGTTCTGGCCGACATCGGGAACCAGCCGAGTCGGACGCTTTACGGCGGAGCAGCCGTTGGCACTTAGGAAATATTCGTTAATCTTGAACGGACCTCCAGGGGAAGAGGCCGAATTTTCACTTGTTCTGGCCGACATCGGGAACCAGCCGAGTCGGACACTTTACGGCGGAGCAGCCGTTGGCACTTAGGAAATATTCGCCAAAATGTTCCGGACCTCCAGGGGAAGAGGCCAAATTTTCACTTGTTCTGGCCGACCGGGTGAACCGGCCGAGGCGGACACTTTACGGCGGAGCAGCCGTTGGCACTTAGGAAATATTCGCCAAAATGTTCCGGACCTCCAGGGGAAGAGGCCGAATTTTCACTTGTTCTGGCCGACCAAGGGAACCAGCCGAGGCGGACACTTTACGGCGGAGCAGCCGTTGGCACTTAGAAATTATTCAGACTTCCATAAACACACATCGGCCTTTTGCCGTCACTGCCCGGGATGGGCACCGTGGTAGCTCGGACAGTTCGTGTGACAGCTTCCGCTGGCACTTAGACAATTTTTAAAATGAAAATAAACAGTTCTGCACATACGTGCCGACTATATTTTGCGAAAGGGGGGTAAAGTGATGAGTACACTAAGTGGGGGGACCAAGTACATAAAGCCCACCCCTGGTACCTCAGAGAGGCCGAATTGACACATTTTGTGTCCGACCGCGGGAACCAGCCGAGGCGGACGCTTTTCGGCGCAAGAGCCGTTGGCACTTAGAAAATATTCGTTAATCTTGAACGGACCTCCAGGGGAAGAGGCCGAATTTTCACTTGTTCTGGCCGACATCAGGAACCAGCCCAGGCGGACGCTTTTCGGCGCAAGAGCCGTTGGCACTTAGAAGATATTCGTTAATCTTGAACGGACCTCCAGGGGAAGAGGCCGAATGTTCACTTGTTCTGGCCGACATCGGGAACCAGCCGAGTCGGACGCTTTACGGCGGAGCAGCCGTTGGCACTTAGAAAATATTCGTTAATCTTGAACGGACCTCCAGGGGAAGAGGCCGAATTTTCACTTGTTCTGGCCGACATCGGGAACCAGCCGAGTCGGACGCTTTACGGCGGAGCAGCCGTTGGCACTTTGAAAATATTCGTTAAACTTCAACTGACCTCCAGGGGAAGAGGCCGAGTTTCCACTTGTTCTGGCCGACATCGGGAACCAGCCGAGTCGGACACCTTACGGCGGAAGAGCCGATGGCACTTAGAAAATATTCGTTAAACTTGAACGGACCTCCAGGGGAAGAGGCCGAATTTTCGCTTGTTCAGGCCGACCGGAGGAACCGGCCGAGTCGGACACCTTACGGCGGAAGAGCCGATGGCACTTAGAAAATATTCGTTAAACTTGACAGGACCTCCAGGGGAAGAGGCCGAATTTTCGCTCGTTCAGGCCGACCGGAGGAACCGGCCGAGACGGACACCTTACGGCGGAAGAGCCGATGGCACTTAGAAAATATTCGTTAAACTTGACAGGACCTCCAGGGGAAGAGGCCGAATTTTCGCTCGTTCGGGCCGACCGGAGGAACCGGCCGGGTCGGACACCTTACGGCGGAAGAGCCGTTCGCACTTAGAAAATATTCGTTAAACTTGACAGGACCTCCAGGGGAAGAGGCCGAATTTTCGCTTGTTCAGGCCGACCGGAGGAACCGGCCGAGTCGGACACCTTACGGCGGAAGAGCCGATGGCACTTAGAAAATATTCGTTAAACTTGACAGGACCTCCAGGGGAAGAGGCCGAATTTTCGCTCGTTCAGGCCGACCGGAGGAACCGGCCGAGTCGGACACCTTACGGCGGAAGAGCCGATGGCACTTAGAAAATATTCGTTAAACTTGACAGGACCTCCAGGGGAAGAGGCCGAATTTTCGCTCGTTCAGGCCGACCGGAGGAACCGGCCGAGTCGGACACCTTACGGCGGAAGAGCCGATGGCACTTAGAAAATATTCGTTAAACTTGACAGGACCTCCAGGGGAAGAGGCCGAATTTTCGCTCGTTCAGGCCGACCGGAGGAACCGGCCGAGTCGGACACCTTACGGCGGAAGAGCCGATGGCACTTAGAAAATATTCGTTAAACTTGACAGGACCTCCAGGGGAAGAGGCCGAATTTTCGCTCGTTCAGGCCGACCGGAGGAACCGGCCGAGTCGGACACATTACGGCGGAAGAGCCGATGGCACTTAGAAAATATTCGCAGAAGTTGGCCGGACTTCCAGAGCGAGAGGCCGAATTGTCACATTATTTGGCCGACTAGGGGAACCGGCCGAGTCGGACACCTTACGGCGGAAGAGCCGATGGCACTTAGAAAATATTCGTTAAACTTGACAGGACCTCCAGGGGAAGAGGCCGAATTTTCGCTCGTTCAGGCCGACCGGAGGAACCAGCCGGGTCGGACACGTTACGGCGGAAGAGCCGTTCGCACTTAGAAAATATTCGTTAAACTTCACAGGACCTCCAGGGGAAGAGGCCGAATTTTCGCTCGTTCGGGCCGACCGGAGGAACCGGCCGGGTCGGACACGTTACGGCGCAACAGCCGTTGGCACTTTGAAAATATTCGCCAAAATGTTCCGGACCTCCAGGGGAAGAGGCCGAATTTTCGCTCGTTCGGGCCGACCGGAGGAACCAGCCGGGTCGGACACGTTACGGCGCAACAGCCGTTCGCACTTAGAAAATATTCGCCAAAGTCGTCCGGACCTCCAGGGGAAGAGGCCGAATTTTCGCTCGTTCGGGCCGACCGGAGGAACCAGCCGGGTCGGACACGTTACGGCGATACAGCCGTTGGCACTTTGAAAATATTCGCCAAAATGTTCCGGACCTCCAGGGGAAGAGGCCGAATTTTCGCTCGTTCGGGCCGACCGAAGGAACCAGCCGGGTAGGACACTTTACGGCGGAACGGCCGTTGGCACTTTGAAAATATTCGCCAAAATGTTCCGGACCTCCAGGGGAAGAGGCCGAATTTTCGCTCGTTCGGGCCGACCGGAGGAACCGGCCGGGTCGGACACGTTACGGCGCAACAGCCGTTGGCACTTTGAAAATATTCGCCAAAATGTTCCGGACCTCCAGGGGAAGAGGCCGAATTTTCGCTCGTTCGGGCCGACCGGAGGAACCAGCCGGGTCGGACACGTTACGGCGGAACAGCCGTTGGCACTTTGAAAATATTCGCCAAATGTTCCGGACCTCCAGGGGAAGAGGCCGAATTTTCGCTCGTTCGGGCCGACCGGGAGAACCAGCCGAGGCGGACACTTTACGGCGGTTGAGCCGTTGGCACTTAGAAATTATTCAGACTTCCATCAAACACACATCGGCCTTTTGCCGTCACTGCCCGGGATGGGCACCGTGGTAGCTCGGACAGTTCGTGTGACAGCTTCCGCTGGCACTTAGAAAATTTTTAAAATGAAAATAAACAGTTCTGCACATACGTGCCGACTATATTTTGCGAAAGGGGGGTAAAGTGATGAGTACACTAACTGGGGGGACCAAGTACATAAAGCCTACCCCTGGTACCTCAGAGAGGCCGAATTTTCGAATTCTGAGGCCGAGCTGGGGAACCAGACGAGGCGGACACTTTTCCGAGCGAGAGCCGATGGCACTTAGAAAATTTTCGGCTAAGTCGGCAGGACTTCCAGAGCGAGAGGCCGAATATTCGTCATCTGTGGCCGACCGGGGAACCAGCGAAGGCGGATAGGCGGTCACGGAGGTCCCGCCGGCTGGTCCGCGGGCCAATTTGGGTCCCGTAATTTAGCGGTCGCGGTCCGGAATCCACGCCGAGGGGGGAACCAGCGGAGGCGGATAGGCGGTCACGGAGGTCCCGCCGGCTGGTCCGCGGGCCAATTGGGGTCCCGTAAGTTAGCGGTCGCGGCCCGGAATTCGCGCCGGCCGGGGAACCAGCGCAGGCGGATAGGCGGTCACGGAGGTCCCGCCGGCTGGTCCGCGGGCCAATCGGGGTCCCGTAAGTTAGCGGTCGCGGCCCGGAATTCGCGCCGGCCGGGGAACCAGCGCAGGCGGATAGGCGGTCACGGAGGTCCCGCCGGCTGGTCCGCGGGCCAATCGGGGTCCCGTAAGTTAGCGGTCGCGGCCCGGAATTCGCGCCGGCCGGGGAACCAGCGCAGGCGGATAGGCGGTCACGGAGGTCCCGCCGGCTGGTCCGCGGGCCAATCGGGGTCCCGTAAGTTAGCGGTCGCGGCCCGGAATTCGCGCCGGCCCGCAGCCACCGCCAGGCGGATAGGCTGTCACGGAGGTCCCGCCGGCCGGTCCGCGGGGGGAACTGCGCCCTCTGGCGGACACGCCATTGTAAATGAATGGGGTTTGGCACTTAGTGCATTTTTCGCCGAAGCCGACGAGCGCTCCGGGCGAGGAGGCCGGATTCTCGCCATCCGTGGCCGGCCGGGGAACCGGCCAAGGCGGATAGGCGGTCACGGGGGTCCCGCCGGCTGGTCCGCGGGCCAATTGGGGTCCCGTAAGTTAGCGGTCGCGGCCCGGAATCCGCGCCGGCCAGCAGCCACCGGGAGGCGGGTAGGCTGTCACGGAGGTCCCGCCGGCTGGTCCGCGGGCCATTTAGGGTCCCGTAGGTGAGCGGTCGCGGCCCGGAATCCAGGCCGGCCAGGAGGCACCGCCAGGCGGATAGGCGGTCACGGAGGTCCCGCCAGCTGGTCCGCGGGCCATTTATGGTCCCGTAAGTTAGCGGTCGCGGCCCGGAATCCACGCCGGCCAGGAGGCACCGGCAGGCGGATGGGCTTTCACGGAGGTCCCGCCAGCTGGTCCGCGGGCCAATTAGGGTCCCGTAAGTTAGCGGTCGCGGCCCGGAATCCGCGCCGGCCAGCAGCCACCGCCAGGCGGGTAGGCTGTCACGGAGGTCCCGCCAGCTGGTCCGCGGGCCAATTAGGGTCCCGTAAGTTAGCGGTCGCGGCCCGGAATCCGCGCCGGCCAGCAGCCACCGCCAGGCGGGTAGGCTGTCACGGAGGTCCCGCCGGCCGGTCCGCGGGCCAATCAGGGTCCCGTAAGTGAGCGGTCGCGGCCCGGAATGCACGCCGGCCAGGAGGCACCGCCAGGCGGATAGGCGGTCACGGAGGTCCCGGCGGCCGGTCCGCTGGCCAATTACCTCCAGCCGAGCGGATATGAACTTTATTAGCACCTTCTACGAGATGGCGGAGCCTTATTCGACAACCAGCACCTCGGCTTAGCATTTTCCACGGCCCGCTGATCTTCCAGAAGACGTCCAGCCGGTTTCCTCCTCACATTTTAAGCCGGCCGAGGCTTCCGGCACCCCGGCTAAGCTTTCTCCACGGCCCGCTGAGCTTCCAGAAGACCTCCAGCCGGTTCTCCCGGTGCTTTCCTCCTCACGTTTTAAGCCGGCCGAGGCTTCCGGCACCCCGGCTGAGCTTTTTCCCACGTCCCGCTGAGTTTCCAGGGGACCTCCGGCCGGTTCTCCGCGCGCTTTCCTCCTCACTTTTAAGCCGGCCGAGGCTCCCGGCACCCCGGCCAAGCGTTTCCCACGGCCCGCTGAGCTTCCAGGGGACCTCCGGCCGGTTCTCCGCGCGCCCCCCTCCTAACTCGACGCCCGAGGAGGCTCCCGGCACCCCGGCTAAGCGATTTGAACGGCCCGCTGATCTCCCGGAGGTCGCAACGGGGAATTGCCTCCCTCTCGCGGACACGGCGCGTAAATGCACCGCCTCTCGCACTTGGCGCACACTCACTGGCATCGCTACGCCTCCCGTGGCACTTTAAGCGACCGGGACCACCGCGAGCGCGGGCGATGACTAAGAGGCTCCCCGGCCGGCCTCGCGGAGCTCCGACGCTCCCCCGCCGGACTTCCGGCGGCCGGCCGGAGCCTCGGCACGGCTGCCGCACTCCCTAATAACACCCCGCGGACCCCCGCGAGCCGAACGCTCGCTGCCGCGGGCGACCCCTGCCAAGGCGGACGCGTGACGGCGCGGGAGCCCTCGGCACTATATCACGGTCACGTATGTAGTCAAATCGTGTAAAATCACCGTTAGTTTATTCATAATATAGGTAATAATTAAATAAATATTAACATCGCGTATATTATTAATAAACACATGTATGTATTTATTTAATAATTAAATAAATATTAACATCGCGTATAATCATGCGCAATACTTCGTGGCCGACCGGGGAACCGGCGAAGGCGGACGCATCGCGGCGCGAGAGCCGTTGGCACTTTGGAAAAAAAATAAATAAATAAATAAATAATAATTCGCCGACCGGGCTCCGGGGGAAGAGGCCGGCTTTTCGCCGTTCGCGGCCGACCGGGGAACCGGCGAAGGCGGACGCGCTCTCTAACGAGCCCCGCCGGCCGGAGGAAGTGCGCCCTCTGGCGGACACGCCGTTGTAAATGAATGGGGTTTGGCACTTGGTGCATTTTTCGCCCAAGTCGAAGCGCGCTCCGGGCGAGGAGGCCGGATTCTCGCCACCCGTGGCCGGCCGGGGAACCGGCCAAGGCGGACGCGCTCTCTAACGAGCCCCGCCGGCCGGAGGAAGTGCGCCCTCTGGCGGACACGCCGTTGTAAATGAATGGGGTTTGGCACTTGGTGCATTTTTCGCCCAAGTCGAAGCGCGCTCCGGGCGAGGAGGCCGGATTCTCGCCACCCGTGGCCGGCCGGGGAACCGGCCAAGGCGGACGCGGTCTCTAACGAGCCCCGCCGGCCGGAGGAAGTGCGCCCTCTGGCGGACACGCCGTTGTAAATGAATGGGGTTTGGCACTTGGTGCATTTTTCGCCCAAGTCGAAGCGCGCTCCGGGCGAGGAGGCCGGATTCTCGCCACCCGTGGCCGGCCGGGGAACCGGCCAAGGCGGACGCGCTCTCTAACGAGCCCCGCCGGCCGGAGGAAGTGCGCCCTCTGGCGGACACGCCGTTGTAAATGAATGGGGTTTGGCACTTGGTGCATTTTTCGCCCAAGTCGAAGCGCGCTCCGGGCGAGGAGGCCGGATTCTCGCCACCCGTGGCCGGCCGGGGAACCGGCCAAGGCGGACGCGGTCTCTAACGAGCCCCGCCGGCCGGAGGAAGTGCGCCCTCTGGCGGACACGCCGTTGTAAATGAATGGGGTTTGGCACTTGGTGCATTTTTCGCCCAAGTCGAAGCGCGCTCCGGGCGAGGAGGCCGGATTCTCGCCACCCGTGGCCGGCCGGGGAACCGGCGAAGGCGGATAGGCTTTCACGGAGGATCCGCCGGCTGGTCCGCGGGCCGATTAGGGTCCCGCGAGTGAGCGGTGGCGGTCCGGAATCCAGGCCGGCCAGGAGGCACCGCCAGGCGGATAGGCTTTCACGGAGGTCCCGCCGGCTGGTCCGCGGGCCGATTAGGGTCCCGCGAGTGAGCGGTGGCGGTCCGGAATCCAGGCCGGCCCGGAGCCACCGCCAGGCGGATAGGCTTTCACGGAGGAGCCGCCGGCTGGTCCGCGGGCCGTTTAGGGTCCCGTAAGTTAGCGGTCGCGGTCCGGAATCCAGGCCGTCCAGGAGGCACCGCCAGGCGGATAGGCTTTCACGGAGGTCCCGCCGGCTGGTCCGCGGGCCGATTAGGGTCCCGCGAGTGAGCGGTGGCGGTCCGGAATCCAGGCCGGCCCGGAGCCACCGCCAGGCGGATAGGCTTTCACGGAGGAGCCGCCGGCTGGTCCGCGGGCCGTTTAGGGTCCCGTAAGT
>NW_026061636.1:125000-137500 GCF_024217435.2 Syngnathus scovelli | reverse complement strand
GCGCGCGCTCGCGCGGCGGCCGTAGCGCTGGAGTGCGACCCGCAAGTGGGGAGGAACCGTCCACCCAACGCCGGCGGTAGCCGGGGCCGGTGGGGGCCCTACCAAGGCGGGTCATGGGCGCATGTCGGTCAGGTTATAAGAGTGTTTTTTTCGCTCCGGGCTAGAGCCGGGTGAGGTCGTCTCGAACCACGTGCCTGAAGGCCGCCTCGCGCCGGATTCGGCCCCGCTCATTCGTCGGAGTGACCGCCCGACGCGGGCATCGCTAGATTAGCCGTGGCCCCGATCCTTCCCCATCGACAGCCTTTCGCCCCCTTCGCTCCGGCCTCTGAGGCGGCCGGTACCCCTTTCTTGGATGAGACAGAACCCTTGACGGGCCGTTCGCAGATTTTTGCCCGGGCTTTGTTTACCGAGGCGGCCGGTACCTCCGTCTGCCTTGGATGGACCGCATCCGCAGATTTTCGTCCGGCCTTAGCTTAAGGAGACGGCCGTTGCCTCCGATCCTCCGGGCTAGAGCCGGGTGAGGTCGTCTCGAACCACGTGCCTGAAGGCCGCCTCGCGCCGGATTCGGCCCCGCTCATTCGTCGGAGTGACCGCCCGACGCGGGCATCGCTAGATTAGCCGTGGCCCCGATCCTTCCCCATCGACAGCCTTTCGCCCCCTTCGCTCCGGCCTCTGAGGCGGCCGGTACCCCTTTCTTGGATGAGACAGAACCCTTGACGGGCCGTTCGCAGATTTTTGCCCGGCCTGTGTTTAAGGAGGCGGCCGGTACCTCCCTCCTTGGATGACCAACAACCCTTGACCGGCCATTCGCAGATTTTTGCCCGGCCTGTGTTTAAGGAGGCGGCCGGTACCTCCCTCCTTGGATGACCTTCTACCCTTGACGGGCCATTCGCAGATTTTTGCCCGGCCTGTGTTTAAGGAGGCGGCCGGTACCTCCCTCCTTGGATGACCTTCTACCCTTGACGGGCCATTCGCAGATTTTTGCCCGGCCTGTGTTTAAGGAGGCGGCCGGTACCTCCCTCCTTGGATGACCTTCTACCCTTGACGGGCCATTCGCAGATTTTTGCCCGGCCTGTGTTTAAGGAGGCGGCCGGTACCTCCCTCCTTGGATGACCTTCTACCCTTGACGGGCCATTCGCAGATTTTTGCCCGGCCTGTGTTTAAGGAGGCGGCCGGTACCTCCCTCCTTGGATGACCCACTACCCTTGACGGGCCCATTCGCAGATTTTTGCCCGGCCTGTGTTTAGGGAGGCGACCGGTCCTCCGTAGCTTGATCGGATTTCCCTTCCGGCCTGTGTTTAAGGAGGCGGCCGGTCCTCCGTAGCTTGATCGGATTTCCCTTCCAGCCTGTGTTTAAGGAGGCGGCTGGTCCTCCCCGGTCGGTTGCCAAGCGACCGGGACCCGCAAGTGGGCAGGAACCGTCCACCCAACGCCGGCGAGCCGGGGCCGGTGGGGGCCCTACCAAGGCGGGTCTAACTTCAGGCGGTGCAAACGGGGGAGGGGGGTAAGGACGGCTGCCGGGAGCAGACAGCCGTCCCCGGGAGGGGGTAGTAGCTTCGCGGCGGCCGCCGGGAGCAGACGGCCGTCCGCGCATTCTGCCAATGCCTGTAGGACTTTGAATATTTCACAGCCGTGCTGTGGCACTTAGAAAGTTTTTCAGAGACGTGGCACTTAGAAAGTTTTTTCAGAGATGTGGCACTTAGAAAGTTTTTCAGAGATGTGGCACTTAGAAAGTTTTTGAGAGATGTGGCACTTAGAAATTTTTTGAGAGATGTGGCACTTTGAAAATTTTTGAGAAATGTGGCACTTAGAAAATTTTCTCTCTCTCTCTGGAAGTGCCGTGCCTTCTTCAGTTCTGCTATCCGAGCAGGGGACGCTTGCTGGCGGCCGTTACCAGCGCTCGGACCAGGCCCAATTGATTTGCATGGAAAACAATTGCGTCCCCCATGCTCGTTCTGACTATATTTTGCGAAAGGGGGGTAAAGTGATGAGTACACTAAGTGGGGGGACCAACCCATGTACTCTAGAAAAAGTACATGGGTTGACAAAAGACCAGTTCGTACTGCACCCCTGGTACCCAAACCCCTGGTACCTTTAGGCACTTAGAAAAATTTCGCCCAAATTTGGAGGTCGCTCCAGGGGAAGAGGCCGAATTTTCGCCTATTACGGCCGACCGCGGGAACCAGCCGAGGCGGACGCTTTTCGGCGCAAGAGCCGTTGGCACTTAGAAAATATTCGCTAAACTTCAAAGGACCTCCAGGGGAAGAGGCCGAATTGTCACTTTTTCTGGCCGACATCGGGAACCAGCCGAGTCGGACTCTTTACGGCGGAGCAGCCGTTGGCACTTAGAAAATATTCGCCAAACTCGGCCGGACTTCCAGGGGAAGAGGCCGAATTGTCACTTGTTCTGCCCGACATCGGGAACCAGCCGAGTCGGACACTTTAAGGCGGAGCAGCCGTTGGCACTTAGAAAATATTCGCCAAACTTGAACGGACCTCCAGGGGAAGAGGCCGAATTTTCACCTGTTCTGGCCGACATCGGGAACCAGCCGAGTCGGACTCTTTAAGGCGGAGCAGCCGTTGGCACTTAGAAAATATTCGTTAAACTTGAAAGGACCTCCAGGGGAAGAGGCCGAATTGTCACTTGTTCTGGCCGACATCGGGAACCAGCCGAGTCGGACGCTTTAAGGCGGAGCAGCCGTTGGCACTTAGAAAATATTCGTTAAACTTGAAAAGACCTCCAGGGGAAGAGGCCGAATTGTCACTTGTTCTGGCCGACATCGGGAACCAGCCGAGTCGGGCCCTTTAAGGCTGAGCAGCCGTTGGCACTTAGGAAATATTTGCCTTAACTCGGCCGGACTTCCAGGGGAAGAGGCCGGATTTTCACTTGTTCTGGCCGACATCGGGAACCAGCCGAGTCGGACGCTTTAAGGCGGAGCAGCCGTTGGCACTTAGAAAATATTCCCCAAACTTGAACGGACCTCCAGGGGAAGAGGCCGAATTTTCACTTGTTCTGGCCGACATCGGGAACCAGCCGAGTCGGACTCTTTACGGCGGAACAGCCGTTGGCACTTGGGAAATATTCGCCGAACTCGGCCGGACTTCCAGGGGAAGAGGCCAATTTTTCACTTGTTCTGGACGACATCGGGAACCAGCCGAGTCGGACCCTTTACGGCGGAACAGCCGTTGGCACTTAGGAAATATTTGCCTTAACTCGGCCGGACTTCCAGGGGAAGAGGCCGGATTTTCACTTGTTCTGGCCGACATCGGGAACCAGCCCAGTCGGACTCTTTACGGCGGAGCAGCCGTTGGCACTTAGGAACTATTCGCCGAACTCGGCCGGACTTCCAGGGGAAGAGGCCGATTTTTCACTTGTTCTGGCCGACATCGGGAACCAGCCGAGTCGGACCCTTTACGGCGGAACAGCCGTTGGCACTTAGGAAATATTTGCCTTAACTCGGCCGGACTTCCAGGGGAAGAGGCCGGATTTTCACTTGTTCTGGCCGACATCGGGAACCAGCCGAGTCGGACCCTTTACGGCGGAACAGCCGTTGGCACTTGGGAAATATTTGCCTTAACTCGGCCGGACTTCCAGGGGAAGAGGCCGGATTTTCACTTGTTCTGGCCGACATCGGGAACCAGCCGAGTCGGACACTTTACGGCTGAGCAGCCGTTGGCACTTAGGAAATATTTGCCTTAACTCGGCCGGACTTCCAGGGGAAGAGGCCGGATTTTCACTTGTTCTGGCCGACATCGGGAACCAGCCGAGTCGGACACTTTAAGGCTGAGCAGCCGTTGGCACTTAGGAAATATTTGCCTTAACTCGGCCGGACTTCCAGGGGAAGAGGCCGGATTTTCACTTGTTCTGGCCGACATCGGGAACCAGCCGAGTCGGACACTTTAAGGCTGAGCAGCCGTTGGCACTTAGGAAATATTTGCCTTAACTCGGCCGGACTTCCAGGGGAAGAGGCCGGATTTTCACTTGTTCTGGCCGACATCGGGAACCAGCCGAGTCGGACACTTTAAGGCTGAGCAGCCGTTGGCACTTAGGAAATATTTGCCTTAACTCGGCCGGACTTCCAGGGGAAGAGGCCGATTTTTCACTTGTTCTGGCCGACATCGGGAACCAGCCGAGTCGGACGCTTTACGGCGGAGCAGCCGTTGGCACTTAGGAAATATTCGTTAATCTTGAACGGACCTCCAGGGGAAGAGGCCGAATTTTCACTTGTTCTGGCCGACATCGGGAACCAGCCGAGTCGGACGCTTTACGGCGGAGCAGCCGTTGGCACTTAGGAAATATTCGTTAATCTTGAACGGACCTCCAGGGGAAGAGGCCGAATTTTCACTTGTTCTGGCCGACATCGGGAACCAGCCGAGTCGGACACTTTACGGCGGAGCAGCCGTTGGCACTTAGGAAATATTCGCCAAAATGTTCCGGACCTCCAGGGGAAGAGGCCAAATTTTCACTTGTTCTGGCCGACCGGGTGAACCGGCCGAGGCGGACACTTTACGGCGGAGCAGCCGTTGGCACTTAGGAAATATTCGCCAAAATGTTCCGGACCTCCAGGGGAAGAGGCCGAATTTTCACTTGTTCTGGCCGACCAAGGGAACCAGCCGAGGCGGACACTTTACGGCGGAGCAGCCGTTGGCACTTAGAAATTATTCAGACTTCCATAAACACACATCGGCCTTTTGCCGTCACTGCCCGGGATGGGCACCGTGGTAGCTCGGACAGTTCGTGTGACAGCTTCCGCTGGCACTTAGACAATTTTTAAAATGAAAATAAACAGTTCTGCACATACGTGCCGACTATATTTTGCGAAAGGGGGGTAAAGTGATGAGTACACTAAGTGGGGGGACCAAGTACATAAAGCCCACCCCTGGTACCTCAGAGAGGCCGAATTGACACATTTTGTGTCCGACCGCGGGAACCAGCCGAGGCGGACGCTTTTCGGCGCAAGAGCCGTTGGCACTTAGAAAATATTCGTTAATCTTGAACGGACCTCCAGGGGAAGAGGCCGAATTTTCACTTGTTCTGGCCGACATCAGGAACCAGCCCAGGCGGACGCTTTTCGGCGCAAGAGCCGTTGGCACTTAGAAGATATTCGTTAATCTTGAACGGACCTCCAGGGGAAGAGGCCGAATGTTCACTTGTTCTGGCCGACATCGGGAACCAGCCGAGTCGGACGCTTTACGGCGGAGCAGCCGTTGGCACTTAGAAAATATTCGTTAATCTTGAACGGACCTCCAGGGGAAGAGGCCGAATTTTCACTTGTTCTGGCCGACATCGGGAACCAGCCGAGTCGGACGCTTTACGGCGGAGCAGCCGTTGGCACTTTGAAAATATTCGTTAAACTTCAACTGACCTCCAGGGGAAGAGGCCGAGTTTCCACTTGTTCTGGCCGACATCGGGAACCAGCCGAGTCGGACACCTTACGGCGGAAGAGCCGATGGCACTTAGAAAATATTCGTTAAACTTGAACGGACCTCCAGGGGAAGAGGCCGAATTTTCGCTTGTTCAGGCCGACCGGAGGAACCGGCCGAGTCGGACACCTTACGGCGGAAGAGCCGATGGCACTTAGAAAATATTCGTTAAACTTGACAGGACCTCCAGGGGAAGAGGCCGAATTTTCGCTCGTTCAGGCCGACCGGAGGAACCGGCCGAGACGGACACCTTACGGCGGAAGAGCCGATGGCACTTAGAAAATATTCGTTAAACTTGACAGGACCTCCAGGGGAAGAGGCCGAATTTTCGCTCGTTCGGGCCGACCGGAGGAACCGGCCGGGTCGGACACCTTACGGCGGAAGAGCCGTTCGCACTTAGAAAATATTCGTTAAACTTGACAGGACCTCCAGGGGAAGAGGCCGAATTTTCGCTTGTTCAGGCCGACCGGAGGAACCGGCCGAGTCGGACACCTTACGGCGGAAGAGCCGATGGCACTTAGAAAATATTCGTTAAACTTGACAGGACCTCCAGGGGAAGAGGCCGAATTTTCGCTCGTTCAGGCCGACCGGAGGAACCGGCCGAGTCGGACACCTTACGGCGGAAGAGCCGATGGCACTTAGAAAATATTCGTTAAACTTGACAGGACCTCCAGGGGAAGAGGCCGAATTTTCGCTCGTTCAGGCCGACCGGAGGAACCGGCCGAGTCGGACACCTTACGGCGGAAGAGCCGATGGCACTTAGAAAATATTCGTTAAACTTGACAGGACCTCCAGGGGAAGAGGCCGAATTTTCGCTCGTTCAGGCCGACCGGAGGAACCGGCCGAGTCGGACACCTTACGGCGGAAGAGCCGATGGCACTTAGAAAATATTCGTTAAACTTGACAGGACCTCCAGGGGAAGAGGCCGAATTTTCGCTCGTTCAGGCCGACCGGAGGAACCGGCCGAGTCGGACACATTACGGCGGAAGAGCCGATGGCACTTAGAAAATATTCGCAGAAGTTGGCCGGACTTCCAGAGCGAGAGGCCGAATTGTCACATTATTTGGCCGACTAGGGGAACCGGCCGAGTCGGACACCTTACGGCGGAAGAGCCGATGGCACTTAGAAAATATTCGTTAAACTTGACAGGACCTCCAGGGGAAGAGGCCGAATTTTCGCTCGTTCAGGCCGACCGGAGGAACCAGCCGGGTCGGACACGTTACGGCGGAAGAGCCGTTCGCACTTAGAAAATATTCGTTAAACTTCACAGGACCTCCAGGGGAAGAGGCCGAATTTTCGCTCGTTCGGGCCGACCGGAGGAACCGGCCGGGTCGGACACGTTACGGCGCAACAGCCGTTGGCACTTTGAAAATATTCGCCAAAATGTTCCGGACCTCCAGGGGAAGAGGCCGAATTTTCGCTCGTTCGGGCCGACCGGAGGAACCAGCCGGGTCGGACACGTTACGGCGCAACAGCCGTTCGCACTTAGAAAATATTCGCCAAAGTCGTCCGGACCTCCAGGGGAAGAGGCCGAATTTTCGCTCGTTCGGGCCGACCGGAGGAACCAGCCGGGTCGGACACGTTACGGCGATACAGCCGTTGGCACTTTGAAAATATTCGCCAAAATGTTCCGGACCTCCAGGGGAAGAGGCCGAATTTTCGCTCGTTCGGGCCGACCGAAGGAACCAGCCGGGTAGGACACTTTACGGCGGAACGGCCGTTGGCACTTTGAAAATATTCGCCAAAATGTTCCGGACCTCCAGGGGAAGAGGCCGAATTTTCGCTCGTTCGGGCCGACCGGAGGAACCGGCCGGGTCGGACACGTTACGGCGCAACAGCCGTTGGCACTTTGAAAATATTCGCCAAAATGTTCCGGACCTCCAGGGGAAGAGGCCGAATTTTCGCTCGTTCGGGCCGACCGGAGGAACCAGCCGGGTCGGACACGTTACGGCGGAACAGCCGTTGGCACTTTGAAAATATTCGCCAAATGTTCCGGACCTCCAGGGGAAGAGGCCGAATTTTCGCTCGTTCGGGCCGACCGGGAGAACCAGCCGAGGCGGACACTTTACGGCGGTTGAGCCGTTGGCACTTAGAAATTATTCAGACTTCCATCAAACACACATCGGCCTTTTGCCGTCACTGCCCGGGATGGGCACCGTGGTAGCTCGGACAGTTCGTGTGACAGCTTCCGCTGGCACTTAGAAAATTTTTAAAATGAAAATAAACAGTTCTGCACATACGTGCCGACTATATTTTGCGAAAGGGGGGTAAAGTGATGAGTACACTAACTGGGGGGACCAAGTACATAAAGCCTACCCCTGGTACCTCAGAGAGGCCGAATTTTCGAATTCTGAGGCCGAGCTGGGGAACCAGACGAGGCGGACACTTTTCCGAGCGAGAGCCGATGGCACTTAGAAAATTTTCGGCTAAGTCGGCAGGACTTCCAGAGCGAGAGGCCGAATATTCGTCATCTGTGGCCGACCGGGGAACCAGCGAAGGCGGATAGGCGGTCACGGAGGTCCCGCCGGCTGGTCCGCGGGCCAATTTGGGTCCCGTAATTTAGCGGTCGCGGTCCGGAATCCACGCCGAGGGGGGAACCAGCGGAGGCGGATAGGCGGTCACGGAGGTCCCGCCGGCTGGTCCGCGGGCCAATTGGGGTCCCGTAAGTTAGCGGTCGCGGCCCGGAATTCGCGCCGGCCGGGGAACCAGCGCAGGCGGATAGGCGGTCACGGAGGTCCCGCCGGCTGGTCCGCGGGCCAATCGGGGTCCCGTAAGTTAGCGGTCGCGGCCCGGAATTCGCGCCGGCCGGGGAACCAGCGCAGGCGGATAGGCGGTCACGGAGGTCCCGCCGGCTGGTCCGCGGGCCAATCGGGGTCCCGTAAGTTAGCGGTCGCGGCCCGGAATTCGCGCCGGCCGGGGAACCAGCGCAGGCGGATAGGCGGTCACGGAGGTCCCGCCGGCTGGTCCGCGGGCCAATCGGGGTCCCGTAAGTTAGCGGTCGCGGCCCGGAATTCGCGCCGGCCCGCAGCCACCGCCAGGCGGATAGGCTGTCACGGAGGTCCCGCCGGCCGGTCCGCGGGGGGAACTGCGCCCTCTGGCGGACACGCCATTGTAAATGAATGGGGTTTGGCACTTAGTGCATTTTTCGCCGAAGCCGACGAGCGCTCCGGGCGAGGAGGCCGGATTCTCGCCATCCGTGGCCGGCCGGGGAACCGGCCAAGGCGGATAGGCGGTCACGGGGGTCCCGCCGGCTGGTCCGCGGGCCAATTGGGGTCCCGTAAGTTAGCGGTCGCGGCCCGGAATCCGCGCCGGCCAGCAGCCACCGGGAGGCGGGTAGGCTGTCACGGAGGTCCCGCCGGCTGGTCCGCGGGCCATTTAGGGTCCCGTAGGTGAGCGGTCGCGGCCCGGAATCCAGGCCGGCCAGGAGGCACCGCCAGGCGGATAGGCGGTCACGGAGGTCCCGCCAGCTGGTCCGCGGGCCATTTATGGTCCCGTAAGTTAGCGGTCGCGGCCCGGAATCCACGCCGGCCAGGAGGCACCGGCAGGCGGATGGGCTTTCACGGAGGTCCCGCCAGCTGGTCCGCGGGCCAATTAGGGTCCCGTAAGTTAGCGGTCGCGGCCCGGAATCCGCGCCGGCCAGCAGCCACCGCCAGGCGGGTAGGCTGTCACGGAGGTCCCGCCAGCTGGTCCGCGGGCCAATTAGGGTCCCGTAAGTTAGCGGTCGCGGCCCGGAATCCGCGCCGGCCAGCAGCCACCGCCAGGCGGGTAGGCTGTCACGGAGGTCCCGCCGGCCGGTCCGCGGGCCAATCAGGGTCCCGTAAGTGAGCGGTCGCGGCCCGGAATGCACGCCGGCCAGGAGGCACCGCCAGGCGGATAGGCGGTCACGGAGGTCCCGGCGGCCGGTCCGCTGGCCAATTACCTCCAGCCGAGCGGATATGAACTTTATTAGCACCTTCTACGAGATGGCGGAGCCTTATTCGACAACCAGCACCTCGGCTTAGCATTTTCCACGGCCCGCTGATCTTCCAGAAGACGTCCAGCCGGTTTCCTCCTCACATTTTAAGCCGGCCGAGGCTTCCGGCACCCCGGCTAAGCTTTCTCCACGGCCCGCTGAGCTTCCAGAAGACCTCCAGCCGGTTCTCCCGGTGCTTTCCTCCTCACGTTTTAAGCCGGCCGAGGCTTCCGGCACCCCGGCTGAGCTTTTTCCCACGTCCCGCTGAGTTTCCAGGGGACCTCCGGCCGGTTCTCCGCGCGCTTTCCTCCTCACTTTTAAGCCGGCCGAGGCTCCCGGCACCCCGGCCAAGCGTTTCCCACGGCCCGCTGAGCTTCCAGGGGACCTCCGGCCGGTTCTCCGCGCGCCCCCCTCCTAACTCGACGCCCGAGGAGGCTCCCGGCACCCCGGCTAAGCGATTTGAACGGCCCGCTGATCTCCCGGAGGTCGCAACGGGGAATTGCCTCCCTCTCGCGGACACGGCGCGTAAATGCACCGCCTCTCGCACTTGGCGCACACTCACTGGCATCGCTACGCCTCCCGTGGCACTTTAAGCGACCGGGACCACCGCGAGCGCGGGCGATGACTAAGAGGCTCCCCGGCCGGCCTCGCGGAGCTCCGACGCTCCCCCGCCGGACTTCCGGCGGCCGGCCGGAGCCTCGGCACGGCTGCCGCACTCCCTAATAACACCCCGCGGACCCCCGCGAGCCGAACGCTCGCTGCCGCGGGCGACCCCTGCCAAGGCGGACGCGTGACGGCGCGGGAGCCCTCGGCACTATATCACGGTCACGTATGTAGTCAAATCGTGTAAAATCACCGTTAGTTTATTCATAATATAGGTAATAATTAAATAAATATTAACATCGCGTATATTATTAATAAACACATGTATGTATTTATTTAATAATTAAATAAATATTAACATCGCGTATAATCATGCGCAATACTTCGTGGCCGACCGGGGAACCGGCGAAGGCGGACGCATCGCGGCGCGAGAGCCGTTGGCACTTTGGAAAAAAAATAAATAAATAAATAAATAATAATTCGCCGACCGGGCTCCGGGGGAAGAGGCCGGCTTTTCGCCGTTCGCGGCCGACCGGGGAACCGGCGAAGGCGGACGCGCTCTCTAACGAGCCCCGCCGGCCGGAGGAAGTGCGCCCTCTGGCGGACACGCCGTTGTAAATGAATGGGGTTTGGCACTTGGTGCATTTTTCGCCCAAGTCGAAGCGCGCTCCGGGCGAGGAGGCCGGATTCTCGCCACCCGTGGCCGGCCGGGGAACCGGCCAAGGCGGACGCGCTCTCTAACGAGCCCCGCCGGCCGGAGGAAGTGCGCCCTCTGGCGGACACGCCGTTGTAAATGAATGGGGTTTGGCACTTGGTGCATTTTTCGCCCAAGTCGAAGCGCGCTCCGGGCGAGGAGGCCGGATTCTCGCCACCCGTGGCCGGCCGGGGAACCGGCCAAGGCGGACGCGGTCTCTAACGAGCCCCGCCGGCCGGAGGAAGTGCGCCCTCTGGCGGACACGCCGTTGTAAATGAATGGGGTTTGGCACTTGGTGCATTTTTCGCCCAAGTCGAAGCGCGCTCCGGGCGAGGAGGCCGGATTCTCGCCACCCGTGGCCGGCCGGGGAACCGGCCAAGGCGGACGCGCTCTCTAACGAGCCCCGCCGGCCGGAGGAAGTGCGCCCTCTGGCGGACACGCCGTTGTAAATGAATGGGGTTTGGCACTTGGTGCATTTTTCGCCCAAGTCGAAGCGCGCTCCGGGCGAGGAGGCCGGATTCTCGCCACCCGTGGCCGGCCGGGGAACCGGCCAAGGCGGACGCGGTCTCTAACGAGCCCCGCCGGCCGGAGGAAGTGCGCCCTCTGGCGGACACGCCGTTGTAAATGAATGGGGTTTGGCACTTGGTGCATTTTTCGCCCAAGTCGAAGCGCGCTCCGGGCGAGGAGGCCGGATTCTCGCCACCCGTGGCCGGCCGGGGAACCGGCGAAGGCGGATAGGCTTTCACGGAGGATCCGCCGGCTGGTCCGCGGGCCGATTAGGGTCCCGCGAGTGAGCGGTGGCGGTCCGGAATCCAGGCCGGCCAGGAGGCACCGCCAGGCGGATAGGCTTTCACGGAGGTCCCGCCGGCTGGTCCGCGGGCCGATTAGGGTCCCGCGAGTGAGCGGTGGCGGTCCGGAATCCAGGCCGGCCCGGAGCCACCGCCAGGCGGATAGGCTTTCACGGAGGAGCCGCCGGCTGGTCCGCGGGCCGTTTAGGGTCCCGTAAGTTAGCGGTCGCGGTCCGGAATCCAGGCCGTCCAGGAGGCACCGCCAGGCGGATAGGCTTTCACGGAGGTCCCGCCGGCTGGTCCGCGGGCCGATTAGGGTCCCGCGAGTGAGCGGTGGCGGTCCGGAATCCAGGCCGGCCCGGAGCCACCGCCAGGCGGATAGGCTTTCACGGAGGAGCCGCCGGCTGGTCCGCGGGCCGTTTAGGGTCCCGTAAGTTAGCGGTCGCGGTCCGGAATCCAGGCCGTCCAGGAGGCACCGCCAGGCGGATAGGCTTTCACGGAGGACCCGCCGGCTGGTCCGCGGGCCGTTTAGGCTCCCGTAAGTTAGCGGTCGCGGTCCGGAATACAGGCCGTCCAGGAGGCACTGCCAGGCGGATACACTCTCTAACGAGCCCCGCCGGCTGGTCCGCCGGGGGAAGTGCGCCCTCTGGCGGACACGCCGTTGTAAATGAATGGGGTTTGGCACTTAGTGCATTTTTCGACCAGCGGCAACGCAGGCTGACGGGCGGCCGCTTCCACGGGCCGGCACTACTCTACGGAGGCGCTAGCCGCCTCCGGTGGGGGCCGTGTGATCTCGCTGGATGCCCGAGGACCTTCCGCCAGGCCCGGCCGCAGCTTTTGCGCGCGCCCGGTCCTATTATCTGGTGGAAGCTGGAGGCCGGGGCTCGGCAGCTCGCTGCCCGGGGACCTTCCGCGAGGCCCGGCCGCAGCTTTTACGCACGGCCGCTGCTATTCTCCGGCTCCGGCTTCGTCCCGGAGGGTGCTTGGGGAACGGCGGCGCACACCGCGAACGGCCGGTGGCGGTCGGCCGGTGGCGGTC
>NW_026061636.1:92500-112500 GCF_024217435.2 Syngnathus scovelli | reverse complement strand
CCGCGGGGCGGGACGGTCACGGACGGAATTGTCGGGGGGACTCGGCTCGGGAAGAGCGAACTCGGCAACGGGGGGTTGGCACGTCGGTTGGGCTAAGGCAGGCGGCTTAGGATAAACCGCGAGGGAACGGCGGGGTCCGGGGATGGGCGTCGTCGGCCCGGCGACTAGCGGTAACCCAGGCGGGAAGCTGCGCTCCGTCCGAGTCAGACTCGGTCGTCGCGGCCCGGCTGAGGCTCGCTCTTGTCGAGGGGCGCGGCGCTGCGCCGGCGACTTTGCCCGCGCGAGGCACGCTTTGCGATGGCCCGAGGCGGGAAGCTGCGCCCCGTCCGAGTCAGACTCGGTCGTTGCGGCCCGCCCGGTCACGCGATGCGGCCAGGATGCGGAGTTTTGTCGGCGCTGGGGGGATCCGGAAGGACGTAGGGGCGACGGTGGCGGTCACAGCTCGTCGCCTCCGTGACCCAGACGGGACTGTGCGCACCCCGAGTCAGACTCGGTTCGGCGCGGCCCGCTGCGGCCGGCTGGCGAGGTGAGATGTGGGCCATTGCCGCGCTCCCGACGAACCGTTCCGGGGGGCTGGTGACGTCGCGCGTTCGGCGCTGATGCTGCGACCGGGAGGGAAGCTGCGCCCCGTCCGAGTCAGACTCGGTCGTTGCGGCCCCCCCGAGCCCGCACGCCTCACGCGGAGGGGTCATACGCCCCGGCGGCCACGATAGACGCCTCCCGCTTCGCGGTGGTCGGGAAGGCGTGTGCGGATATGTGCGGAGGTTGGGACTCGGGCTTGGTCTTTGAGAAATCGGTTTCGCGGTCGACCGGCGCGGCCGGCGGACGCCCACGTGGCGTGCCGCAAGTCGGATCGCGCGCTCGGCCTCCGTGGATGGCCTCTGGGTGAGGTTGAGCCGGGGCGTCTCGGTTTCGCTGCCGTACGGTTCGCGCTAGGCCTGCGCGGGCGGCGCGGGGCGCGCGCTCGCGCGGCGGCCGTAGCGCTGGAGTGCGACCCGCAAGTGGGGAGGAACCGTCCACCCAACGCCGGCGGTAGCCGGGGCCGGTGGGGGCCCTACCAAGGCGGGTCATGGGCGCATGTCGGTCAGGTTATAAGAGTGTTTTTCGCTCCGGGCTAGAGCCGGGTGAGGTCGTCTCGAACCACGTGCCTGAAGGCCGCCTCGCGCCGGATTCGGCCCCGCTCATTCGTCGGAGTGACCGCCCGACGCGGGCATCGCTAGATTAGCCGTGGCCCCGATCCTTCCCCATCGACAGCCTTTCGCCCCCTTGTGCTCCGGCCTGTTAATAGAGGCGGCCGGTACCCCTTCCTTGGATGAGAGAGAATCCTTAACGGACCATTCGCAGATTTTCGCCCGGCCTCTGTTTACCGAGGCGGCCGGTACCTCCGTCTGCCTTGGATGGACCGCATCCGCAGATTTTCGTCCGGCCTTAGCTTAAGGAGACGGCCGTTGCCTCCACACCTTGGAGATGATATTCGCTCCGGGCTAGAGCCGGGTGAGGTCGTCTCGAACCACGTGCCTGAAGGCCGCCTCGCGCCGGATTCGGCCCCGCTCATTCGTCGGAGTGACCGCCCGACGCGGGCATCGCTAGATTAGCCGTGGCCCCGATCCTTCCCCATCGACAGCCTTTCGCCCCCTTCGCTCCGGCCTCTGAGGCGGCCGGTACCCCTTTCTTGGATGAGCCAGAACCCTTGACGGGCCGTTCGCAGATTTTTGCCCGGGCTTTGTTTACCGAGGCGGCCGGTACCTCCGTCTGCCTTGGATGGACCGCATCCGCAGATTTTCGTCCGGCCTTAGCTTAAGGAGACGGCCGTTGCCTCCGATCCTCCGGGCTAGAGCCGGGTGAGGTCGTCTCGAACCACGTGCCTGAAGGCCGCCTACGCCGGATTCGGCCCCGCTCATTCGTCGGAGTGACCGCCCGACGCGGGCATCGCTAGATTAGCCGTGGCCCCGATCCTTCCCCATCGACAGCCTTTCGCCCCCTGTGCTCCGGCCTGTTAGTAAGGCGGCCGGTACCCCCTTTCTTGGATGAGACAGAATCCTTGACGGACCGTTCGCAGATTTTTGCCCGGCCTCTGTTTACCGAGGCGGCCGGTACCTCCGTCTGCCTTGGATGGACCGCATCCGCAGATTTTCGTCCGGCCTTAGCTTAAGGAGACGGCCGTTGCCTCCGATCCTCCGGGCTAGAGCCGGGTGAGGTCGTCTCGAACCACGTGCCTGAAGGCCGCCTACGCCGGATTCGGCCCCGCTCATTCGTCGGAGTGACCGCCCGACGCGGGCATCGCTAGATTAGCCGTGGCCCCGATCCTTCCCCATCGACAGCCTTTCGCCCCCTTCGCTCCGGCCTCTGAGGCGGCCGGTACCCCTTTCTTGGATGAGACAGAACCCTTGACGGGCCGTTCGCAGATTTTTGCCCGGGCTTTATTTACCGAGGCGGCCGGTACCTCCGTCTGCCTTGGATGGACCGCATCCGCAGATTTTCGTCCGGCCTTAGCTTAAGGAGACGGCCGTTGCCTCCACACCTTGGAGATGATATTCGCTCCGGGCTAGAGCCGGGTGAGGTCGTCTCGAACCACGTGCCTGAAGGCCGCCTACGCCGGATTCGGCCCCGCTCATTCGTCGGAGTGACCGCCCGACGCGGGCATCGCTAGATTAGCCGTGGCCCCGATCCTTCCCCATCGACAGCCTTTCGCCCCCTTCGCTCCGGCCTCTGAGGCGGCCGGTACCCCTTTCTTGGATGAGACAGAACCCTTGACGGGCCGTTCGCAGATTTTTGCCCGGGCTTTATTTACCGAGGCGGCCGGTACCTCCGTCTGCCTTGGATGGACCGCATCCGCAGATTTTCGTCCGGCCTTAGCTTAAGGAGACGGCCGTTGCCTCCGATCCTCCGGGCTAGAGCCGGGTGAGGTCGTCTCGAACCACGTGCCTGAAGGCCGCCTCGCGCCGGATTCGGCCCCGCTCATTCGTCGGAGTGACCGCCCGACGCGGGCATCGCTAGATTAGCCGTGGCCCCGATCCTTCCCCATCGACAGCCTTTCGCCCCCTTCGCTCCGGCCTCTGAGGCGGCCGGTACCCCTTTCTTGGATGAGACAGAACCCTTGACGGGCCGTTCGCAGATTTTTGCCCGGCCTGTGTTTAAGGAGGCGGCCGGTACCTCCCTCCTTGGATGACCAACAACCCTTGACGGGCCATTCGCAGATTTTTGCCCGGCCTGTGTTTAAGGAGGCGGCCGGTACCTCCCTCCTTGGATGACCAACAACCCTTGACGGGCCATTCGCAGATTTTTGCCCGGCCTGTGTTTAAGGAGGCGGCCGGTACCTCCCTCCTTGGATGACCTTCTACCCTTGACGGGCCATTCGCAGATTTTTGCCCGGCCTGTGTTTAAGGAGGCGGCCGGTACCTCCCACCTTGGATGACCCACTACCCTTGACGGGCCCATTCGCAGATTTTTGCCCGGCCTGTGTTTAGGGAGGCGGCCGGTACCTCCCACCTTGGATGACCCACTACCCTTGACGGGCCCATTCGCAGATTTTTGCCCGGCCTGTGTTTAGGGAGGCGACCGGTCCTCCGTAGCTTGATCGGATTTCCCTTCCGGCCTGTGTTTAAGGAGGCGGCCGGTCCTCCGTAGCTTGACCGGATTTCCCTTCCAGCCTGTGTTTAAGGAGGCGGCTGGTCCTCCCCGGTCGGTTGCCAAGCGACCGGGACCCGCAAGTGGGCAGGAACCGTCCACCCAACGCCGGCGAGCCGGGGCCGGTGGGGGCCCTACCAAGGCGGGTCTAACTTCAGGCGGTGCAAACGGGGGAGGGGGGTAAGGACGGCTGCCGGGAGCAGACAGCCGTCCCCGGGAGGGGGTAGTAGCTTCGCGGCGGCCGCCGGGAGCAGACGGCCGTCCGCGCATTCTGCCAATGCCTGTAGGACTTTGAATATTTCACAGCCGTGCCGTGGCACTTAGAAAGTTTTTCAGAGATGTGGCACTTTGAAAGTTTTTGAGAGATGTGGCACTTTGAAATTTTTTGAGAGATGTGGCACTTAGAAATTTTTTGAGAAATGTGGCACTTAGAAATTTTTTGAGAAATGTGGCACTTTGAAAATTTTTGAGAAATGTGGCACTTAGAAAATTTTCTCTCTCTCTCTGGAAGTGCCGTGCCTTCTTCAGTTCTGCTATCCGAGCAGGGGACGCTTGCTGGCGGCCGTTACCAGCGCTCGGACCAGGCCCAATTGATTTGCATGGAAAACAATTGCGTCCCCCATGCTCGTTCTGACTATATTTTGCGAAAGGGGGGTAAAGTGATGAGTACACTAAGTGGGGGGACCAACCCATGTACTCTAGAAAAAGTACATGGGTTGACAAAAGACCAGTTGGTAATGCACCCCTGGTACCCAAACCCCTGGTACCTTTAGGCACTTAGAAAAAATTTCGCCCAAATTTGGAGGTCGCTCCAGGGGAAGAGGCCGAATTTTCGCCTATTACGGCCGACCGCGGGAACCAGCCGAGGCGGACGCTTTTCGGCGCAAGAGCCGTTGGCACTTAGAAAATATTCGCTAAACTTCAAAGGACCTCCAGGGGAAGAGGCCGAATTGTCACTTTTTCTGGCCGACATCGGGAACCAGCCGAGTCGGACTCTTTACGGCGGAGCAGCCGTTGGCACTTAGAAAATATTCGCCAAACTCGGCCGGACTTCCAGGGGAAGAGGCCGAATTGTCACTTGTTCTGCCCGACATCGGGAACCAGCCGAGTCGGACGCTTTAAGGCGGAGCAGCCGTTGGCACTTAGAAAATATTCGCCAAACTTGAACGGACCTCCAGGGGAAGAGGCCGAATTTTCACTTGTTCTGCCCGACATCGGGAACCAGCCGAGTCGGACGCTTTAAGGCGGAGCAGCTGTTGGCACTTAGAAAATATTCCCCAAACTTGAACGGACCTCCAGGGGAAGAGGCCGAATTTTCACCTGTTCTGGCCGACATCGGGAACCAGCCGAGTCGGACGCTTTAAGGCGGAGCAGCCGTTGGCACTTAGAAAATATTCGTTAAACTTGAAAAGACCTCCAGGGGAAGAGGCCGAATTTTCACTTGTTCTGGCCGACATCGGGAACCAGCCGAGTCGGACGCTTTAAGGCGGAGCAGCCGTTGGCACTTAGAAAATATTCGTTAAACTTGAAAAGACCTCCAGGGGAAGAGGCCGAATTGTCACTTGTTCTGGCCGACATCGGGAACCAGCCGAGTCGGGACCTTTAAGGCTGAGCAGCCGTTGGCACTTAGGAAATATTTGCCTTAACTCGGCCGGACTTCCAGGGGAAGAGGCCGGATTTTCACTTGTTCTGGCCGACATCGGGAACCAGCCGAGTCGGACTCTTTACGGCGGAACAGCCGTTGGCACTTAGGAAATATTTGCCTTAACTCGGCCGGACTTCCAGGGGAAGAGGCCGATTTTTCACTTGTTCTGGCCGACCGGGGGAACCAGCCGAGTCGGACTCTTTACGGCGGAACAGCCGTTGGCACTTAGGAAATATTCGCCGAACTCGGCCGGACTTCCAGGGGAAGAGGCCGATTTTTCACTTGTTCTGGCCGACATCGGGAACCAGCCGAGTCGGACCCTTTACGGCGGAACAGCCGTTGGCACTTTGGAAATATTTGCCTTAACTCGGCCGGACTTCCAGGGGAAGAGGCCGGATTTTCACTTGTTCTGGCCGACCGGGGGAACCGGCCGAGGCGGACACTTTACGGCGGAGCAGCCGTTGGCACTTAGGAAATATTTGCCTTAACTCGGCCGGACTTCCAGGGGAAGAGGCCGGATTTTCACTTGTTCTGGCCGACATCGGGAACCAGCCGAGTCGGACACTTTAAGGCTGAGCAGCCGTTGGCACTTAGGAAATATTTGCCTTAACTCGGCCGGACTTCCAGGGGAAGAGGCCGGATTTTCACTTGTTCTGGCCGACATCGGGAACCAGCCGAGTCGGACACTTTAAGGCTGAGCAGCCGTTGGCACTTAGGAAATATTTGCCTTAACTCGGCCGGACTTCCAGGGGAAGAGGCCGGATTTTCACTTGTTCTGGCCGACATCGGGAACCAGCCGAGTCGGACCCTTTACGGCGGAACAGCCGTTGGCACTTAGGAAATATTTGCCTTAACTCGGCCGGACTTCCAGGGGAAGAGGCCGATTTTTCACTTGTTCTGGCCGACCGGGGGAACCAGCCGAGTCGGACTCTTTACGGCGGAACAGCCGTTGGCACTTAGGAAATATTCGCCGAACTCGGCCGGACTTCCAGGGGAAGAGGCCGATTTTTCACTTGTTCTGGCCGACATCGGGAACCAGCCGAGTCGGACCCTTTACGGCGGAACAGCCGTTGGCACTTAGGAAATATTTGCCTTAACTCGGCCGGACTTCCAGGGGAAGAGGCCGGATTTTCACTTGTTCTGGCCGACCGGGGGAACCGGCCGAGGCGGACACTTTACGGCGGAGCAGCCGTTGGCACTTAGGAAATATTTGCCTTAACTCGGCCGGACTTCCAGGGGAAGAGGCCGGATTTTCACTTGTTCTGGCCGACATCGGGAACCAGCCGAGTCGGACACTTTAAGGCTGAGCAGCCGTTGGCACTTAGGAAATATTTGCCTTAACTCGGCCGGACTTCCAGGGGAAGAGGCCGGATTTTCACTTGTTCTGGCCGACATCGGGAACCAGCCGAGTCGGACACTTTAAGGCTGAGCAGCCGTTGGCACTTAGGAAATATTTGCCTTAACTCGGCCGGACTTCCAGGGGAAGAGGCCGGATTTTCACTTGTTCTGGCCGACATCGGGAACCAGCCGAGTCGGACTCTTTACGGCGGAACAGCCGTTGGCACTTAGGAAATATTTGCCTTAACTCGGCCGGACTTCCAGGGGAAGAGGCCGATTTTTCACTTGTTCTGGCCGACCGGGGGAACCAGCCGAGTCGGACTCTTTACGGCGGAACAGCCGTTGGCACTTAGGAAATATTCGCCGAACTCGGCCGGACTTCCAGGGGAAGAGGCCGATTTTTCACTTGTTCTGGCCGACATCGGGAACCAGCCGAGTCGGACCCTTTACGGCGGAACAGCCGTTGGCACTTAGGAAATATTTGCCTTAACTCGGCCGGACTTCCAGGGGAAGAGGCCGGATTTTCACTTGTTCTGGCCGACCGGGGGAACCGGCCGAGGCGGACACTTTACGGCGGAGCAGCCGTTGGCACTTAGGAAATATTTGCCTTAACTCGGCCGGACTTCCAGGGGAAGAGGCCGGATTTTCACTTGTTCTGGCCGACATCGGGAACCAGCCGAGTCGGACACTTTAAGGCTGAGCAGCCGTTGGCACTTAGGAAATATTTGCCTTAACTCGGCCGGACTTCCAGGGGAAGAGGCCGGATTTTCACTTGTTCTGGCCGACATCGGGAACCAGCCGAGTCGGACACTTTAAGGCTGAGCAGCCGTTGGCACTTAGGAAATATTTGCCTTAACTCGGCCGGACTTCCAGGGGAAGAGGCCGGATTTTCACTTGTTCTGGCCGACATCGGGAACCAGCCGAGTCGGACTCTTTACGGCGGAACAGCCGTTGGCACTTAGGAAATATTCGCCGAACTCGGCCGGACTTCCAGGGGAAGAGGCCGATTTTTCACTTGTTCTGGCCGACATCGGGAACCAGCCGAGTCGGACCCTTTACGGCGGAACAGCCGTTGGCACTTAGGAAATATTTGCCTTAACTCGGCCGGACTTCCAGGGGAAGAGGCCGGATTTTCACTTGTTCTGGCCGACCGGGGGAACCGGCCGAGGCGGACACTTTACGGCGGAGCAGCCGTTGGCACTTAGGAAATATTCGCCAAAATGTTCCGGACCTCCAGGGGAAGAGGCCGAATTTTCGCTCGTTCTGGCCGACCGGAGGAACCAGCCGAGGCGGACACTTTACGGCGGTTGAGCCGTTGGCACTTAGGAAATATTCGCCAAAATGTTCCGGACCTCCAGGGGAAGAGGCCGAATTTTCACTTGTTCTGGCCGACCGGGGGAACCGGCCGAGGCGGACACTTTACGGCGGAGCAGCCGTTGGCACTTAGGAAATATTCGCCAAAATGTTCCGGACCTCCAGGGGAAGTGGCCGAATTTTCACTCGTTCTGGCCGACCGGAGGAACCAGCCGAGGCGGACACTTTACGGCGGTTGAGCCGTTGGCACTTAGGAAATATTCGCCAAAATGTTCCGGACCTCCAGGGGAAGAGGCCGAATTTTCACTTGTTCTGGCCGACCGGGGGAACCAGCCGAGGCGGACACTTTACGGCGGAGCACCCGTTAGCACTTAGAAAATATTCGCCAAAATGTTCCGGACCTCCAGGGAAAGAGGCCGAATTTTCGCTCGTTCGGGCCGACCGGGAGAACCGGCCGAGGCGGACACTTTACGGCGGTTGAGCCGTTGGCACTTAGAAATTATTCAGACTTCCATCAAACACACATCGGCCTTTTGCCGTCACTGCCCGGGATGGGCACCGTGGTAGCTCGGACAGTTCGTGTGACAGCTTCCGCTGGCACTTAGACAATTTTTAAAATGAAAATAAACAGTTCTGCACATACGTGCCGACTATATTTTGCGAAAGGGGGGTAAAGTGATGAGTACACTAAGTGGGGGGACCAAGTACATAAAGCCCACCCCTGGTACCTCAGAGAGGCCGAATTGACACATTTTGTGTCCGACCGCGGGAACCAGCCGAGGCGGACGCTTTTCGGCGCAAGAGCCGTTGGCACTTAGAAAATATTAGTTAATCTTGAACGGACCTCCAGGGGAAGAGGCCGAATTTTCACTTGTTCTGGCCGACATCGGGAACCAGCCGAGGCGGACGCTTTTCGGCGCAAGAGCCGTTGGCACTTAGAAGATATTCGTTAATCTTGAACGGACCTCCAGGGGAAGAGGCCGAATGTTCACTTGTTCTGGCCGACATCGGGAACCAGCCGAGTCGGACGCTTTACGGCGGAGCAGCCGTTGGCACTTAGAAAATATTCGTTAATCTTGAACGGACCTCCAGGGGAAGAGGCCGAATTTTCACTTGTTCTGGCCGACATCGGGAACCAGCCGAGTCGGACGCTTTACGGCGGAGCAGCCGTTGGCACTTTGAAAATATTCGTTAAACTTCAACTGACCTCCAGGGGAAGAGGCCGAGTTTCCACTTGTTCTGGCCGACATCGGCAACCAGCCGAGTCGGACACCTTACGGCGGAAGAGCCGATGGCACTTAGAAAATATTCGTTAAACTTGAACGGACCTCCAGGGGAAGAGGCCGAATTTTCGCTTGTTCAGGCCGACCGGAGGAACCGGCCGAGTCGGACACCTTACGGCGGAAGAGCCGATGGCACTTAGAAAATATTCGTTAAACTTGACAGGACCTCCAGGGGAAGAGGCCGAATTTTCGCTCGTTCAGGCCGACCGGAGGAACCGGCCGAGACGGACACCTTACGGCGGAAGAGCCGATGGCACTTAGAAAATATTCGTTAAACTTGACAGGACCTCCAGGGGAAGAGGCCGAATTTTCGCTCGTTCAGGCCGACCGGAGGAACCGGCCGAGTCGGACACATTACGGCGGAAGAGCCGATGGCACTTAGAAAATATTCGCAGAAGTTGGCCGGACTTCCAGAGCGAGAGGCCGAATTGTCACATTATTTGGCCGACTAGGGGAACCGGCCGAGTCGGACACCTTACGGCGGAAGAGCCGATGGCACTTAGAAAATATTCGTTAAACTTGACAGGACCTCCAGGGGAAGAGGCCGAATTTTCGCTTGTTCAGGCCGACCGGAGGAACCGGCCGAGTCGGACACCTTACGGCGGAAGAGCCGATGGCACTTAGAAAATATTCGTTAAACTTGACAGGACCTCCAGGGGAAGAGGCCGAATTTTCGCTCGTTCGGGCCGACCGGAGGAACCGGCCGGGTCGGACACCTTACGGCGGAAGAGCCGTTCGCACTTAGAAAATATTCGTTAAACTTGACAGGACCTCCAGGGGAAGAGGCCGAATTTTCGCTTGTTCAGGCCGACCGGAGGAACCGGCCGAGTCGGACACCTTACGGCGGAAGAGCCGATGGCACTTAGAAAATATTCGTTAAACTTGACAGGACCTCCAGGGGAAGAGGCCGAATTTTCGCTTGTTCAGGCCGACCGGAGGAACCGGCCGAGTCGGACACCTTACGGCGGAAGAGCCGATGGCACTTAGAAAATATTCGTTAAACTTGACAGGACCTCCAGGGGAAGAGGCCGAATTTTCGCTCGTTCAGGCCGACCGGAGGAACCGGCCGAGTCGGACACCTTACGGCGGAAGAGCCGATGGCACTTTGAAAATATTCGCCAAAATGTTCCGGACCTCCAGGGGAAGAGGCCGAATTTTCGCTCGTTCGGGCCGACCGGAGGAACCAGCCGGGTCGGACACGTTACGGCGCAACAGCCGTTGGCACTTTGAAAATATTCGCCAAAGTCGTCCGGACCTCCAGGGGAAGAGGCCGAATTTTCGCTCGTTCGGGCCGACCGGAGGAACCAGCCGGGTCGGACACTTTACGGCGGAGCAGCCGTTGGCACTTTGAAAATATTCGCCAAAATGTTCCGGACCTCCAGGGGAAGAGGCCGAATTTTCGCTCGTTCGGGCCGACCGGAGGAACCGGCCGGGTCGGACACGTTACGGCGCAACAGCCGTTGGCACTTTGAAAATATTCGCCAAAATGTTCCGGACCTCCAGGGGAAGAGGCCGAATTTTCGCTCGTTCGGGCCGACCGGGAGAACCAGCCGAGGCGGACACTTTACGGCGGTTGAGCCGTTGGCACTTAGAAATTATTCAGACTTCCATCAAACACACATCGGCCTTTTGCCGTCACTGCCCGGGATGGGCACCGTGGTAGCTCGGACAGTTCGTGTGACAGCTTCCGCTGGCACTTAGAAAATTTTTAAAATGAAAATAAACAGTTCTGCACATACGTGCCGACTATATTTTGCGAAAGGGGGGTAAAGTGATGAGTACACTAAGTGGGGGGACCAAGTACATAAAGCCTACCCCTGGTACCTCAGAGAGGCCGAATTTTCGAATTCTGAGGCCGAGCTGGGGAACCAGACGAGGCGGACACTTTTCCGAGCGAGAGCCGATGGCACTTAGAAAATTTTCGGCTAAGTCGGCAGGACTTCCAGAGCGAGAGGCCGAATATTCGTCATCTGTGGCCGACCGGGGAACCAGCGGAGGCGGATAGGCGGTCACGGAGGTCCCGCCGGCTGGTCCGCGGGCCATTTTGGGTCCCGTAATTTAGCGGTCGCGGTCCGGAATCCACGCCGACCGGGGAACCAGCGGAGGCGGATAGGCGGTCACGGAGGTCCCGCCGGCTGGTCCGCGGGCCATTTTGGGTCCCGTAATTTAGCGGTCGCGGTCCGGAATCCACGCCGACCGGGGAACCAGCGGAGGCGGATAGGCGGTCACGGAGGTCCCGCCGGCTGGTCCGCGGGCCAATTTGGGTCCCGTAATTTAGCGGTCGCGGTCCGGAATCCACGCCGACCGGGGAACCAGCGGAGGCGGATAGGCGGTCACGGAGGTCCCGCCGGCTGGTCCGCGGGCCATTTTGGGTCCCGTAATTTAGCGGTCGCGGTCCGGAATCCACGCCGACCGGGGAACCAGCGGAGGCGGATAGGCGGTCACGGAGGTCCCGCCGGCTGGTCCGCGGGCCATTTTGGGTCCCGTAATTTAGCGGTCGCGGTCCGGAATCCACGCCGACCGGGGAACCAGCGGAGGCGGATAGGCGGTCACGGAGGTCCCGCCGGCTGGTCCGCGGGCCATTTTGGGTCCCGTAATTTAGCGGTCGCGGTCCGGAATCCACGCCGACCGGGGAACCAGCGGAGGCGGATAGGCGGTCACGGAGGTCCCGCCGGCTGGTCCGCGGGCCAATTTGGGTCCCGTAATTTAGCGGTCGCGGTCCGGAATCCACGCCGACCGGGGAACCAGCGGAGGCGGATAGGCGGTCACGGAGGTCCCGCCGGCTGGTCCGCGGGCCATTTTGGGTCCCGTAATTTAGCGGTCGCGGTCCGGAATCCACGCCGACCGGGGAACCAGCGGAGGCGGATAGGCGGTCACGGAGGTCCCGCCGGCTGGTCCGCGGGCCATTTTGGGTCCCGTAATTTAGCGGTCGCGGTCCGGAATCCACGCCGACCGGGGAACCAGCGGAGGCGGATAGGCGGTCACGGAGGTCCCGCCGGCTGGTCCGCGGGCCAATTTGGGTCCCGTAATTTAGCGGTCGCGGTCCGGAATCCACGCCGACCGGGGAACCAGCGGAGGCGGATAGGCGGTCACGGAGGTCCCGCCGGCTGGTCCGCGGGCCATTTTGGGTCCCGTAATTTAGCGGTCGCGGTCCGGAATCCACGCCGACCGGGGAACCAGCGGAGGCGGATAGGCGGTCACGGAGGTCCCGCCGGCTGGTCCGCGGGCCAATTTGGGTCCCGTAATTTAGCGGTCGCGGTCCGGAATCCACGCCGACCGGGGAACCAGCGCAGGCGGATAGGCGGTCACGGAGGTCCCGCCGGCTGGTCCGCGGGCCAATTGGGGTCCCGTAAGTTAGCGGTCGCGGCCCGGAATTCGCGCCGGCCCGCAGCCACCGCCAGGCGGATAGGCGGTCACGGAGGTCCCGCCGGCCGGTCCGCGGGGGGAAGTGCGCCCTCTGGCGGACACGCCGTTGTAAATGAATGGGGTTTGGCACTTAGTGCATTTTTCGCCGAAGCCGACGAGCGCTCCGGGCGAGGAGGCCGGATTCTCGCCATCCGTGGCCGGCCGGGGAACCGGCCAAGGCGGATAGGCGGTCACGGGGGTCCCGCCGGCTGGTCCGCGGGCCAATTGGGGTCCCGTAAGTTAGCGGTCGCGGCCCGGAATCCGCGCCGGCCAGCAGCCACCGGGAGGCGGGTAGGCTGTCACGGAGGTCCCGCCGGCTGGTCCGCGGGCCATTTAGGGTCCCGTAGGTGAGCGGTCGCGGCCCGGAATCCAGGCCGGCCAGGAGGCACCGCCAGGCGGATAGGCGGTCACGGAGGTCCCGCCAGCTGGTCCGCGGGCCATTTATGGTCCCGTAAGTTAGCGGTTGCGGCCCGGAATCCACGCCGGCCAGGAGGCACCGGCAGGCGGATGGGCTTTCACGGAGGTCCCGCCAGCCGGTCCGCGGGCCAATTAGGGTCCCGTAAGTTAGCGGTCGCGGCCCGGAATCCGCGCCGGCCAGCAGCCACCGCCAGGCGGGTAGGCTGTCACGGAGGTCCCGCCAGCTGGTCCGCGGGCCATTTAGGGTCCCGTAAGTTAGCGGTCGCGGCCCGGAATGCACGCCGGCCAGCAGCCACCGGCAGGCGGATAGGCGGTCACGGAGGTCCCGCCGGCCGGTCCGCTGGCCAATTACCTCCAGCCGAGCGGATATGAACTTTATTAGCACCTTCTACGAGATGGCGGAGCCTTATTCGACAACCAGCACCTCGGCTTAGCATTTTCCACGGCCCGCTGATCTTCCAGAAGACGTCCAGCCGGTTTCCTCCTCACATTTTAAGCCGGCCGAGGCTTCCGGCACCCCGGCTAAGCTTTCTCCACGGCCCGCTGAGCTTCCGAGGGACCTCCAGCCGGTTCTCCCGGTGCCTCGCGCCTCGCTTTGTGAGCCGGCCGAGGCTTCCAGCACCCCGGCTAAGCTTTCTCCACGGCCCGCTGAGCTTCCAGGGGACCTGCAGCCGGTTCTCCCGGTGCCTCGCGCCTCGCTTTGTGAGCCGGCCGAGGCTTCCAGCACCCCGGCTAAGCTTTCTCCACGGCCCGCTGAGCTTCCGAGGGACCTCCAGCCGGTTCTCCCGGTGCCTCGCGCCTCGCTTTGCGAGCCGGCCGAGGCTTCCAGCACCTCGGCTGAGCGTTTTCGGCGGCCCGTTGCTCTCCCGGAGGTCGCAACGGGGAGTTACCTCCCTCTCGCGGACACGGCGAGTAAATACACCGCCTCTCGCACTTGGCGCACACTCACTCGCATTGCTACGCCTCCCGTGGCACTTTAAGCGGCCGAACGGCGGGAGTAACTACGACTCTCTTAAGGTAGGCTCACTTGACTATTTATTCATGTATTTATTTATTTTTGACGGTTCGCGGAGGCGATGACGCTCCGCGCGGGTAAACGGCGGGAGTAACTGTGACTCTCTTAAGGTAGGCTCACTTGACATTTATTCATTCATGTATTTATTTATTTTTGACGGTTCGCGGAGGCGATGACGCTCCGCGCGGGTAAACGGCGGGAGTAACTGTGACTCTCTTAAGGTAGGCTCACTTGACATTTATTTTGGCGGTTCGCGGAGGCGCCGGGAGGCCGTGCGCGCGCGCAGAGCGGCCGAATAACGCTCCGCCGGCCCCGGGTGATTACCGAGAGGCTCCCCGGCCTCGCGGAGCTCCGACGCTCCTCCGCGGGACCTCCGGCGGCCGGCGCGCTCGCGCACCACCCCCCGGCACCGCCGGGAGGCCGTGCGCGCGCGCGCAGAGCGGCCGAATAACGCTCCGCCGGCCCCGGGTGATTACCGAGAGGCTCCCCGGCCTCGCGGAGCTCCGACGCTCCTCCGCGGGACCTCCGGCGGCCGGCGCGCTCGCGCACCACCCCCCGGCACCGCCGGGAGGCCGTGCGCGCGCGCGCAGAGCGGCCGAATAACGCTCCGCCGGCCCCGGGTGATTACCGAGAGGCTCCCCGGCCTCGCGGAGCTCCGACGCTCCTCCGCGGGACCTCCGGCGGCCGGCGCGCTCGCGCACCACCCCCCGGCACCGCCGGGAGGCCGTGCGCGCGCGCGCAGAGCGGCCGAATAACGCTCCGCCGGCCCCGGGTGATTACCGAGAGGCTCCCCGGCCTCGCGGAGCTCCGACGCTCCTCCGCGGGACCTCCGGCGGCCGGCGCGCTCGCGCACCACCCCCCGGCACCGCCGGGAGGCCGTGCGCGCGCGCGCAGAGCGGCCGAATAACGCTCCGCCGGCCCCGGGTGATTACCGAGAGGCTCCCCGGCCTCGCGGAGCTCCGACGCTCCTCCGCGGGACCTCCGGCGGCCGGCGCGCTCGCGCACCACCCCCCGGCACCGCCGGGAGGCCGTGCGCGCGCGCGCAGAGCGGCCGAATAACGCTCCGCCGGCCCCGGGTGATTACCGAGAGGCTCCCCGGCCTCGCGGAGCTCCGACGCTCCTCCGCGGGACCTCCGGCGGCCGGCGCGCTCGCGCACCACCCCCCGGCACCGCCGGGAGGCCGTGCGCGCGCGCGCAGAGCGGCCGAATAACGCTCCGCCGGCCACCGGGTGATTACCGAGAGGCTCCCCGGCCTCGCGGAGCTCCGACGCTCCTCCGCGGGACCTCCGGCGGCCGGCGCGCTCGCGCACCACCCCCCGGCACCGCCGGGAGGCCGTGCGCGCGCGCAGAGCGGCCGAATAACGCTCCGCCGGCCACCGGGTGATTACCGAGAGGCTCCCCGGCCTCGCGGAGCTCCGACGCTCCTCCGCGGGACCTCCGGCGGCCGGCGCGCTCGCGCACCACCCCCCGGCACCGCCGGGAGGCCGTGCGCGCGCGCGCAGAGCGGCCGAATAACGCTCCGCCGGCCCCGGGTGATTACCGAGAGGCTCCCCGGCCTCGCGGAGCTCCGACGCTCCTCCGCGGGACCTCCGGCGGCCGGCGCGCTCGCGCACCACCCCCCGGCACCGCCGGGAGGCCGTGCGCGCGCGCGCAGAGCGGCCGAATAACGCTCCGCCGGCCCCGGGTGATTACCGAGAGGCTCCCCGGCCTCGCGGAGCTCCGACGCTCCTCCGCGGGACCTCCGGCGGCCGGCGCGCTCGCGCACCACCCCCCGGCACCGCCGGGAGGCCGTGCTCGCGCGCCAAGTGGCCGAAAATAGCTCCAAGCCCAGCGGATCGGCTGCTTGGAAGCACCGCGCCGTCCGGCTCCACCTGGTACCTCGCACGGCTCTCATCTCCCCCCCGCACGGACTTCCGAGCGCTCGGGGAGACGCTCGGAAGCAGCCCCCCGGGCACGCCGGGAGGCCTGTGCTCGGCTTGGCGCCAAGTGGCCGAAAATAGCTCCAGCCCTGCGGATCGGCTTGCTTGGAAGCACCGCTGACCGTCCGGCTCCACCTGGTACCCTCGCACGGCTTCTCATCACCCCCCCGCACGGTACTGTCCGAGCGCGTCGGGTGGGGGGGAGACGCTCGAAGCTGGCCGGTGCCTGCCGACCACCTCTCGCACTTTGCGCACACTTACTTGCGTGGGTCCGCTTCCGATGACACTTTGAGCGGCCAAACGGCGGGAGTAACTACGACTCTCTTAAGGTAGGCTCACTTGACATTTATTCATGTATTTATTTATTTTTGACGGTTCGCGGAGGCGATGACGCTCCGCGCGGGTAAACGGCGGGAGTAGCTGTGACTCTCTTAAGGTAGCCTGACTCGACGTCTTTTTCAACGGTGGCTGGAGGACCCAGGCGGTTCTCGGGGGTGCGTCGCTCCTCACTTTTGACGCCCGAGGAGGCTCCCGGCACCTCGGCTACGCGTTTTCGGCGGCCCGCTGAGCTTCCAGAAGACCTCCAGCCGGTTCTCCCGGTGCTTTCCTCCTCACGTTTTAAGCCGGCCGAGGCTTCCGGCACCCCGGCTAAGCTTTTTCCCACGGCCCGCTGAGCTTCCAGGGGACCTCCGGCCGGTTCTCCGCGCGCTTTCCTCCTCACTTTTAAGCCGGCCGAGGCTCCAGGCACCCCGGCCAAGCGTTTCCCACGGCCCGCTGAGCTTCCAGGGGACCTCCGGCCGGTTCTCCGCGCGCTTTCCTCCTCACTTGTAAGCCGGCCGAGGCTCCAGGCACCTCGGCTAAGCGTTTTGAACGGCCCGCTGAGCTTCCAGAAGACCTCCAGCCGGTTCTCCCGGTGCTTTCCTCCTCACGTTTTAAGCCGGCCGAGGCTTCCGGCACCCCGGCTGAGCTTTTTCCCACGTCCCGCTGAGTTTCCAGGGGACCTCCGGCCGGTTCTCCGCGCGCTTTCCTCCTCACTTTTAAGCCGGCCGAGGCTCCCGGCACCCCGGCCAAGCGTTTCCCACGGCCCGCTGAGCTTCCAGGGGACCTCCGGCCGGTTCTCCGCGCGCCCCCCTCCTAACTCGACGCCCGAGGAGGCTCCCGGCACCCCGGCTAAGCGATTTGAACGGCCCGCTGATCTCCCGGAGGTCGCAACGGGGAATTGCCTCCCTCTCGCGGACACGGCGCGTAAATGCACCGCCTCTCGCACTTGGCGCACACTCACTGGCATCGCTACGCCTCCCGTGGCACTTTAAGCGACCGGGACCACCGCGAGCGCGGGCGATGACTAAGAGGCTCCCCGGCCGGCCTCGCGGAGCTCCGACGCTCCCCCGCCGGACTTCCGGCGGCCGGCCGGAGCCTCGGCACGGCTGCCGCACTCCCTAATAACACCCCGCGGACCCCCGCGAGCCGAACGCTCGCTGCCGCGGGCGACCCGTGCCAAGGCGGACGCGTGACGGCGCGGGAGCCCTCGGCACTATATCACGGTCACGTATGTAGTCAAATCGTGTAAAATCACCGTTAGTTTATTCATAATATAGGTAATAATTAAATAAATATTAACATCGCGTATATCATTAATAAACACATGTATGTATTTATTTAATAATTAAATAAATATTAACATCGCGTATAATCATGCGCAATACTTCGTGGCCGACCGGGGAACCGGCGAAGGCGGACGCATCGCGGCGCGAGAGCCGTTGGCACTTTGGAAAAATAAATAAATAAATAAATAAATAAATAAATAAATAATAATTCGCCGACCGGGCTCCGGGGGGAGAGGCCGATTTTTGGCCGTTCGTGGCCGACCGGGGAACCGGCGAAGGCGGACGCATCGCGGCGCGAGAGCCGTTGGCACTTTGGAAAAATAAATAAATAAATAAATAAATAAATAATTCGCCGACCGGGCTCCGGGGCAAGAGGCCGAATTTTCGCTCGTTCGGGCCGACCGGGGAACCGGCGAAGGCGGACGCAGCGCGGCGCGAGAGCCGTTGGCACTTTGAAAAAAAAAAAAAAAAAAAAAATTCGCCCACCGGGCTCCGGGGGAAGAGGCCGGCTTTTCGCCGTTCGCGGCCGACCGGGGAACCGGCGAAGGCGGACGCGCTCTCTAACGAGCCCCGCCGGCCGGAGGAAGTGCGCCCTCTGGCGGACACGCCGTTGTAAATGAATGGGGTTTGGCACTTGGTGCATTTTTCGCCCAAGTCGAAGCGCGCTCCGGGCGAGGAGGCCGGATTCTCGCCACCCGTGGCCGGCCGGGGAACCGGCCAAGGCGGACGCGCTCTCTAACGAGCCCCGCCGGCCGGAGGAAGTGCGCCCTCTGGCGGACACGCCGTTGTAAATGAATGGGGTTTGGCACTTGGTGCATTTTTCGCCCAAGTCGAAGCGCGCTCCGGGCGAGGAGGCCGGATTCTCGCCACCCGTGGCCGGCCGGGGAACCGGCCAAGGCGGATAGGCTTTCACGGAGGATCCGCCGTCTGGTCCGCGGGCCGATTAGGGTCCCGCGAGTGAGCGGTGGCGGTCCGGAATCCAGGCCGGCCAGGAGGCACTGCCAGGCGGATAGGCTTTCACGGAGGTCCCGCCGGCTGGTCCGCGGGCCGATTAGGGTCCCGCGAGTGAGCGGTGGCGGTCCGGAATCCAGGCCGGCCCGGAGCCACCGCCAGGCGGATAGGCTTTCACGGAGGAGCCGCCGGCTGGTCCGCGGGCCGTTTAGGGTCCCGTAAGTTAGCGGTCGCGGTCCGGAATCCAGGCCGTCCAGGAGGCACCGCCAGGCGGATAGGCTTTCACGGAGGTCCCGCCGGCTGGTCCGCGGGCCGATTAGGGTCCCGCGAGTGAGCGGTGGCGGTCCGGAATCCAGGCCGGCCCGGAGCCACCGCCAGGCGGATAGGCTTTCACGGAGGAGCCGCCGGCTGGTCCGCGGGCCGTTTAGGGTCCCGTAAGTTAGCGGTCGCGGTCCGGAATCCAGGCCGTCCAGGAGGCACCGCCAGGCGGATAGGCTTTCACGGAGGACCCGCCGGCTGGTCCGCGGGCCGTTTAGGCTCCCGTAAGTTAGCGGTCGCGGTCCGGAATACAGGCCGTCCAGGAGGCACTGCCAGGCGGATACACTCTCTAACGAGCCCCGCCGGCTGGTCCGCCGGGGGAAGTGCGCCCTCTGGCGGACACGCCGTTGTAAATGAATGGGGTTTGGCACTTAGTGCATTTTTCGACCAGCGGCAACGCAGGCTGACGGGCGGCCGCTTCCACGGGCCGGCACTACTCTACGGAGGCGCTAGCCGCCTCCGGTGGGGGCCGTGTGATCTCGCTGGATGCCCGAGGACCTTCCGCCAGGCCCGGCCGCAGCTTTTGCGCGCGCCCGGTCCTATTATCTGGTGGAAGCTGGAGGCCGGGGCTCGGCAGCTCGCTGCCCGGGGACCTTCCGCGAGGCCCGGCCGCAGCTTTTACGCACGGCCGCTGCTATTCTCCGGCTCCGGCTTCGTCCCGGAGGGTGCTTGGGGAACGGCGGCGCACACCGCGAACGGCCGGTGGCGGTCGGCCGGTGGCGGTCGGCTGGTGGCGGTCGGCTGGTGGCGGTCGGGGATGGCGCTTGGGGATGGTGGCTGTCGCCTTGTGGCGGTCGGCTGGTGGCGGTCGGGGGTGGCGCTTGGGGATGGTGGCTGTCGCCTTGTGGCGGTCGGCTGGTGGCGGTCGGCTGGTGGCGGTCGGCTGGTGGCGGTCGGGGATGGCGCTTGGGGATGGTGGCTGTCGCCTTGTGGCGGTCGGCTGGTGGCGGTCGGGGATGGCGCTTGGGGATGGTGGCTGTCGCCTTGTGGCGGTCGGCTGGTGGCGGTCGGCTGGTGGCGGTCGGGGATGGCGCTTGGGGATGGTGGCTGTCGCCTTGTGGCGGTCGGCTGGTGGCGGTCGCCTTGGGGCGGTCGGGGGGCGGCGGTCGGGGGTGGCGCTTGGGGATGGTGGCTGTCGCCTTGTGGCGGTCGGCTGGTGGC
>NW_026061636.1:62500-80000 GCF_024217435.2 Syngnathus scovelli | reverse complement strand
CTCGAACCACGTGCCTGAAGGCCGCCTACGCCGGATTCGGCCCCGCTCATTCGTCGGAGTGACCGCCCGACGCGGGCATCGCTAGATTAGCCGTGGCCCCGATCCTTCCCCATCGACAGCCTTTCGCCCCCTGTGCTCCGGCCTGTTAGTAAGGCGGCCGGTACCCCCTTTCTTGGATGAGACAGAATCCTTGACGGACCGTTCGCAGATTTTTGCCCGGCCTCTGTTTACCGAGGCGGCCGGTACCTCCGTCTGCCTTGGATGGACCGCATCCGCAGATTTTCGTCCGGCCTTAGCTTAAGGAGACGGCCGTTGCCTCCGATCCTCCGGGCTAGAGCCGGGTGAGGTCGTCTCGAACCACGTGCCTGAAGGCCGCCTACGCCGGATTCGGCCCCGCTCATTCGTCGGAGTGACCGCCCGACGCGGGCATCGCTAGATTAGCCGTGGCCCCGATCCTTCCCCATCGACAGCCTTTCGCCCCCTTCGCTCCGGCCTCTGAGGCGGCCGGTACCCCTTTCTTGGATGAGACAGAACCCTTGACGGGCCGTTCGCAGATTTTTGCCCGGGCTTTATTTACCGAGGCGGCCGGTACCTCCGTCTGCCTTGGATGGACCGCATCCGCAGATTTTCGTCCGGCCTTAGCTTAAGGAGACGGCCGTTGCCTCCACACCTTGGAGATGATATTCGCTCCGGGCTAGAGCCGGGTGAGGTCGTCTCGAACCACGTGCCTGAAGGCCGCCTACGCCGGATTCGGCCCCGCTCATTCGTCGGAGTGACCGCCCGACGCGGGCATCGCTAGATTAGCCGTGGCCCCGATCCTTCCCCATCGACAGCCTTTCGCCCCCTTCGCTCCGGCCTCTGAGGCGGCCGGTACCCCTTTCTTGGATGAGACAGAACCCTTGACGGGCCGTTCGCAGATTTTTGCCCGGGCTTTATTTACCGAGGCGGCCGGTACCTCCGTCTGCCTTGGATGGACCGCATCCGCAGATTTTCGTCCGGCCTTAGCTTAAGGAGACGGCCGTTGCCTCCACACCTTGGAGATGATATTCGCTCCGGGCTAGAGCCGGGTGAGGTCGTCTCGAACCACGTGCCTGAAGGCCGCCTACGCCGGATTCGGCCCCGCTCATTCGTCGGAGTGACCGCCCGACGCGGGCATCGCTAGATTAGCCGTGGCCCCGATCCTTCCCCATCGACAGCCTTTCGCCCCCTTCGCTCCGGCCTCTGAGGCGGCCGGTACCCCTTTCTTGGATGAGACAGAACCCTTGACGGGCCGTTCGCAGATTTTTGCCCGGGCTTTATTTACCGAGGCGGCCGGTACCTCCGTCTGCCTTGGATGGACCGCATCCGCAGATTTTCGTCCGGCCTTAGCTTAAGGAGACGGCCGTTGCCTCCGATCCTCCGGGCTAGAGCCGGGTGAGGTCGTCTCGAACCACGTGCCTGAAGGCCGCCTCGCGCCGGATTCGGCCCCGCTCATTCGTCGGAGTGACCGCCCGACGCGGGCATCGCTAGATTAGCCGTGGCCCCGATCCTTCCCCATCGACAGCCTTTCGCCCCCTTCGCTCCGGCCTCTGAGGCGGCCGGTACCCCTTTCTTGGATGAGACAGAACCCTTGACGGGCCGTTCGCAGATTTTTGCCCGGCCTGTGTTTAAGGAGGCGGCCGGTACCTCCCTCCTTGGATGACCAACAACCCTTGACGGGCCATTCGCAGATTTTTGCCCGGCCTGTGTTTAAGGAGGCGGCCGGTACCTCCCTCCTTGGATGACCAACAACCCTTGACGGGCCATTCGCAGATTTTTGCCCGGCCTGTGTTTAAGGAGGCGGCCGGTACCTCCCTCCTTGGATGACCTTCTACCCTTGACGGGCCATTCGCAGATTTTTGCCCGGCCTGTGTTTAAGGAGGCGGCCGGTACCTCCCACCTTGGATGACCCACTACCCTTGACGGGCCCATTCGCAGATTTTTGCCCGGCCTGTGTTTAGGGAGGCGGCCGGTACCTCCCACCTTGGATGACCCACTACCCTTGACGGGCCCATTCGCAGATTTTTGCCCGGCCTGTGTTTAGGGAGGCGACCGGTCCTCCGTAGCTTGATCGGATTTCCCTTCCGGCCTGTGTTTAAGGAGGCGGCCGGTCCTCCGTAGCTTGACCGGATTTCCCTTCCAGCCTGTGTTTAAGGAGGCGGCTGGTCCTCCCCGGTCGGTTGCCAAGCGACCGGGACCCGCAAGTGGGCAGGAACCGTCCACCCAACGCCGGCGAGCCGGGGCCGGTGGGGGCCCTACCAAGGCGGGTCTAACTTCAGGCGGTGCAAACGGGGGAGGGGGGTAAGGACGGCTGCCGGGAGCAGACAGCCGTCCCCGGGAGGGGGTAGTAGCTTCGCGGCGGCCGCCGGGAGCAGACGGCCGTCCGCGCATTCTGCCAATGCCTGTAGGACTTTGAATATTTCACAGCCGTGCCGTGGCACTTAGAAAGTTTTTCAGAGATGTGGCACTTTGAAAGTTTTTGAGAGATGTGGCACTTTGAAATTTTTTGAGAGATGTGGCACTTAGAAATTTTTTGAGAGATGTGGCACTTAGAAATTTTTTGAGAAATGTGGCACTTTGAAAATTTTTGAGAAATGTGGCACTTAGAAAATTTTCTCTCTCTCTCTGGAAGTGCCGTGCCTTCTTCAGTTCTGCTATCCGAGCAGGGGACGCTTGCTGGCGGCCGTTACCAGCGCTCGGACCAGGCCCAATTGATTTGCATGGAAAACAATTGCGTCCCCCATGCTCGTTCTGACTATATTTTGCGAAAGGGGGGTAAAGTGATGAGTACACTAAGTGGGGGGACCAACCCATGTACTCTAGAAAAAGTACATGGGTTGACAAAAGACCAGTTGGTAATGCACCCCTGGTACCCAAACCCCTGGTACCTTTAGGCACTTAGAAAAAATTTCGCCCAAATTTGGAGGTCGCTCCAGGGGAAGAGGCCGAATTTTCGCCTATTACGGCCGACCGCGGGAACCAGCCGAGGCGGACGCTTTTCGGCGCAAGAGCCGTTGGCACTTAGAAAATATTCGCTAAACTTCAAAGGACCTCCAGGGGAAGAGGCCGAATTGTCACTTTTTCTGGCCGACATCGGGAACCAGCCGAGTCGGACTCTTTACGGCGGAGCAGCCGTTGGCACTTAGAAAATATTCGCCAAACTCGGCCGGACTTCCAGGGGAAGAGGCCGAATTGTCACTTGTTCTGCCCGACATCGGGAACCAGCCGAGTCGGACGCTTTAAGGCGGAGCAGCCGTTGGCACTTAGAAAATATTCGCCAAACTTGAACGGACCTCCAGGGGAAGAGGCCGAATTTTCACTTGTTCTGCCCGACATCGGGAACCAGCCGAGTCGGACGCTTTAAGGCGGAGCAGCTGTTGGCACTTAGAAAATATTCCCCAAACTTGAACGGACCTCCAGGGGAAGAGGCCGAATTTTCACCTGTTCTGGCCGACATCGGGAACCAGCCGAGTCGGACGCTTTAAGGCGGAGCAGCCGTTGGCACTTAGAAAATATTCGTTAAACTTGAAAAGACCTCCAGGGGAAGAGGCCGAATTTTCACTTGTTCTGGCCGACATCGGGAACCAGCCGAGTCGGACGCTTTAAGGCGGAGCAGCCGTTGGCACTTAGAAAATATTCGTTAAACTTGAAAAGACCTCCAGGGGAAGAGGCCGAATTGTCACTTGTTCTGGCCGACATCGGGAACCAGCCGAGTCGGGACCTTTAAGGCTGAGCAGCCGTTGGCACTTAGGAAATATTTGCCTTAACTCGGCCGGACTTCCAGGGGAAGAGGCCGGATTTTCACTTGTTCTGGCCGACATCGGGAACCAGCCGAGTCGGACTCTTTACGGCGGAACAGCCGTTGGCACTTAGGAAATATTTGCCTTAACTCGGCCGGACTTCCAGGGGAAGAGGCCGATTTTTCACTTGTTCTGGCCGACCGGGGGAACCAGCCGAGTCGGACTCTTTACGGCGGAACAGCCGTTGGCACTTAGGAAATATTCGCCGAACTCGGCCGGACTTCCAGGGGAAGAGGCCGATTTTTCACTTGTTCTGGCCGACATCGGGAACCAGCCGAGTCGGACCCTTTACGGCGGAACAGCCGTTGGCACTTTGGAAATATTTGCCTTAACTCGGCCGGACTTCCAGGGGAAGAGGCCGGATTTTCACTTGTTCTGGCCGACCGGGGGAACCGGCCGAGGCGGACACTTTACGGCGGAGCAGCCGTTGGCACTTAGGAAATATTTGCCTTAACTCGGCCGGACTTCCAGGGGAAGAGGCCGGATTTTCACTTGTTCTGGCCGACATCGGGAACCAGCCGAGTCGGACACTTTAAGGCTGAGCAGCCGTTGGCACTTAGGAAATATTTGCCTTAACTCGGCCGGACTTCCAGGGGAAGAGGCCGGATTTTCACTTGTTCTGGCCGACATCGGGAACCAGCCGAGTCGGACACTTTAAGGCTGAGCAGCCGTTGGCACTTAGGAAATATTTGCCTTAACTCGGCCGGACTTCCAGGGGAAGAGGCCGGATTTTCACTTGTTCTGGCCGACATCGGGAACCAGCCGAGTCGGACCCTTTACGGCGGAACAGCCGTTGGCACTTAGGAAATATTTGCCTTAACTCGGCCGGACTTCCAGGGGAAGAGGCCGATTTTTCACTTGTTCTGGCCGACCGGGGGAACCAGCCGAGTCGGACTCTTTACGGCGGAACAGCCGTTGGCACTTAGGAAATATTCGCCGAACTCGGCCGGACTTCCAGGGGAAGAGGCCGATTTTTCACTTGTTCTGGCCGACATCGGGAACCAGCCGAGTCGGACCCTTTACGGCGGAACAGCCGTTGGCACTTAGGAAATATTTGCCTTAACTCGGCCGGACTTCCAGGGGAAGAGGCCGGATTTTCACTTGTTCTGGCCGACCGGGGGAACCGGCCGAGGCGGACACTTTACGGCGGAGCAGCCGTTGGCACTTAGGAAATATTTGCCTTAACTCGGCCGGACTTCCAGGGGAAGAGGCCGGATTTTCACTTGTTCTGGCCGACATCGGGAACCAGCCGAGTCGGACACTTTAAGGCTGAGCAGCCGTTGGCACTTAGGAAATATTTGCCTTAACTCGGCCGGACTTCCAGGGGAAGAGGCCGGATTTTCACTTGTTCTGGCCGACATCGGGAACCAGCCGAGTCGGACACTTTAAGGCTGAGCAGCCGTTGGCACTTAGGAAATATTTGCCTTAACTCGGCCGGACTTCCAGGGGAAGAGGCCGGATTTTCACTTGTTCTGGCCGACATCGGGAACCAGCCGAGTCGGACTCTTTACGGCGGAACAGCCGTTGGCACTTAGGAAATATTTGCCTTAACTCGGCCGGACTTCCAGGGGAAGAGGCCGATTTTTCACTTGTTCTGGCCGACCGGGGGAACCAGCCGAGTCGGACTCTTTACGGCGGAACAGCCGTTGGCACTTAGGAAATATTCGCCGAACTCGGCCGGACTTCCAGGGGAAGAGGCCGATTTTTCACTTGTTCTGGCCGACATCGGGAACCAGCCGAGTCGGACCCTTTACGGCGGAACAGCCGTTGGCACTTAGGAAATATTTGCCTTAACTCGGCCGGACTTCCAGGGGAAGAGGCCGGATTTTCACTTGTTCTGGCCGACCGGGGGAACCGGCCGAGGCGGACACTTTACGGCGGAGCAGCCGTTGGCACTTAGGAAATATTTGCCTTAACTCGGCCGGACTTCCAGGGGAAGAGGCCGGATTTTCACTTGTTCTGGCCGACATCGGGAACCAGCCGAGTCGGACACTTTAAGGCTGAGCAGCCGTTGGCACTTAGGAAATATTTGCCTTAACTCGGCCGGACTTCCAGGGGAAGAGGCCGGATTTTCACTTGTTCTGGCCGACATCGGGAACCAGCCGAGTCGGACACTTTAAGGCTGAGCAGCCGTTGGCACTTAGGAAATATTTGCCTTAACTCGGCCGGACTTCCAGGGGAAGAGGCCGGATTTTCACTTGTTCTGGCCGACATCGGGAACCAGCCGAGTCGGACTCTTTACGGCGGAACAGCCGTTGGCACTTAGGAAATATTCGCCGAACTCGGCCGGACTTCCAGGGGAAGAGGCCGATTTTTCACTTGTTCTGGCCGACATCGGGAACCAGCCGAGTCGGACCCTTTACGGCGGAACAGCCGTTGGCACTTAGGAAATATTTGCCTTAACTCGGCCGGACTTCCAGGGGAAGAGGCCGGATTTTCACTTGTTCTGGCCGACCGGGGGAACCGGCCGAGGCGGACACTTTACGGCGGAGCAGCCGTTGGCACTTAGGAAATATTCGCCAAAATGTTCCGGACCTCCAGGGGAAGAGGCCGAATTTTCGCTCGTTCTGGCCGACCGGAGGAACCAGCCGAGGCGGACACTTTACGGCGGTTGAGCCGTTGGCACTTAGGAAATATTCGCCAAAATGTTCCGGACCTCCAGGGGAAGAGGCCGAATTTTCACTTGTTCTGGCCGACCGGGGGAACCGGCCGAGGCGGACACTTTACGGCGGAGCAGCCGTTGGCACTTAGGAAATATTCGCCAAAATGTTCCGGACCTCCAGGGGAAGTGGCCGAATTTTCACTCGTTCTGGCCGACCGGAGGAACCAGCCGAGGCGGACACTTTACGGCGGTTGAGCCGTTGGCACTTAGGAAATATTCGCCAAAATGTTCCGGACCTCCAGGGGAAGAGGCCGAATTTTCACTTGTTCTGGCCGACCGGGGGAACCAGCCGAGGCGGACACTTTACGGCGGAGCACCCGTTAGCACTTAGAAAATATTCGCCAAAATGTTCCGGACCTCCAGGGAAAGAGGCCGAATTTTCGCTCGTTCGGGCCGACCGGGAGAACCGGCCGAGGCGGACACTTTACGGCGGTTGAGCCGTTGGCACTTAGAAATTATTCAGACTTCCATCAAACACACATCGGCCTTTTGCCGTCACTGCCCGGGATGGGCACCGTGGTAGCTCGGACAGTTCGTGTGACAGCTTCCGCTGGCACTTAGACAATTTTTAAAATGAAAATAAACAGTTCTGCACATACGTGCCGACTATATTTTGCGAAAGGGGGGTAAAGTGATGAGTACACTAAGTGGGGGGACCAAGTACATAAAGCCCACCCCTGGTACCTCAGAGAGGCCGAATTGACACATTTTGTGTCCGACCGCGGGAACCAGCCGAGGCGGACGCTTTTCGGCGCAAGAGCCGTTGGCACTTAGAAAATATTAGTTAATCTTGAACGGACCTCCAGGGGAAGAGGCCGAATTTTCACTTGTTCTGGCCGACATCGGGAACCAGCCGAGGCGGACGCTTTTCGGCGCAAGAGCCGTTGGCACTTAGAAGATATTCGTTAATCTTGAACGGACCTCCAGGGGAAGAGGCCGAATGTTCACTTGTTCTGGCCGACATCGGGAACCAGCCGAGTCGGACGCTTTACGGCGGAGCAGCCGTTGGCACTTAGAAAATATTCGTTAATCTTGAACGGACCTCCAGGGGAAGAGGCCGAATTTTCACTTGTTCTGGCCGACATCGGGAACCAGCCGAGTCGGACGCTTTACGGCGGAGCAGCCGTTGGCACTTTGAAAATATTCGTTAAACTTCAACTGACCTCCAGGGGAAGAGGCCGAGTTTCCACTTGTTCTGGCCGACATCGGCAACCAGCCGAGTCGGACACCTTACGGCGGAAGAGCCGATGGCACTTAGAAAATATTCGTTAAACTTGAACGGACCTCCAGGGGAAGAGGCCGAATTTTCGCTTGTTCAGGCCGACCGGAGGAACCGGCCGAGTCGGACACCTTACGGCGGAAGAGCCGATGGCACTTAGAAAATATTCGTTAAACTTGACAGGACCTCCAGGGGAAGAGGCCGAATTTTCGCTCGTTCAGGCCGACCGGAGGAACCGGCCGAGACGGACACCTTACGGCGGAAGAGCCGATGGCACTTAGAAAATATTCGTTAAACTTGACAGGACCTCCAGGGGAAGAGGCCGAATTTTCGCTCGTTCAGGCCGACCGGAGGAACCGGCCGAGTCGGACACATTACGGCGGAAGAGCCGATGGCACTTAGAAAATATTCGCAGAAGTTGGCCGGACTTCCAGAGCGAGAGGCCGAATTGTCACATTATTTGGCCGACTAGGGGAACCGGCCGAGTCGGACACCTTACGGCGGAAGAGCCGATGGCACTTAGAAAATATTCGTTAAACTTGACAGGACCTCCAGGGGAAGAGGCCGAATTTTCGCTTGTTCAGGCCGACCGGAGGAACCGGCCGAGTCGGACACCTTACGGCGGAAGAGCCGATGGCACTTAGAAAATATTCGTTAAACTTGACAGGACCTCCAGGGGAAGAGGCCGAATTTTCGCTCGTTCGGGCCGACCGGAGGAACCGGCCGGGTCGGACACCTTACGGCGGAAGAGCCGTTCGCACTTAGAAAATATTCGTTAAACTTGACAGGACCTCCAGGGGAAGAGGCCGAATTTTCGCTTGTTCAGGCCGACCGGAGGAACCGGCCGAGTCGGACACCTTACGGCGGAAGAGCCGATGGCACTTAGAAAATATTCGTTAAACTTGACAGGACCTCCAGGGGAAGAGGCCGAATTTTCGCTTGTTCAGGCCGACCGGAGGAACCGGCCGAGTCGGACACCTTACGGCGGAAGAGCCGATGGCACTTAGAAAATATTCGTTAAACTTGACAGGACCTCCAGGGGAAGAGGCCGAATTTTCGCTCGTTCAGGCCGACCGGAGGAACCGGCCGAGTCGGACACCTTACGGCGGAAGAGCCGATGGCACTTTGAAAATATTCGCCAAAATGTTCCGGACCTCCAGGGGAAGAGGCCGAATTTTCGCTCGTTCGGGCCGACCGGAGGAACCAGCCGGGTCGGACACGTTACGGCGCAACAGCCGTTGGCACTTTGAAAATATTCGCCAAAGTCGTCCGGACCTCCAGGGGAAGAGGCCGAATTTTCGCTCGTTCGGGCCGACCGGAGGAACCAGCCGGGTCGGACACTTTACGGCGGAGCAGCCGTTGGCACTTTGAAAATATTCGCCAAAATGTTCCGGACCTCCAGGGGAAGAGGCCGAATTTTCGCTCGTTCGGGCCGACCGGAGGAACCGGCCGGGTCGGACACGTTACGGCGCAACAGCCGTTGGCACTTTGAAAATATTCGCCAAAATGTTCCGGACCTCCAGGGGAAGAGGCCGAATTTTCGCTCGTTCGGGCCGACCGGGAGAACCAGCCGAGGCGGACACTTTACGGCGGTTGAGCCGTTGGCACTTAGAAATTATTCAGACTTCCATCAAACACACATCGGCCTTTTGCCGTCACTGCCCGGGATGGGCACCGTGGTAGCTCGGACAGTTCGTGTGACAGCTTCCGCTGGCACTTAGAAAATTTTTAAAATGAAAATAAACAGTTCTGCACATACGTGCCGACTATATTTTGCGAAAGGGGGGTAAAGTGATGAGTACACTAAGTGGGGGGACCAAGTACATAAAGCCTACCCCTGGTACCTCAGAGAGGCCGAATTTTCGAATTCTGAGGCCGAGCTGGGGAACCAGACGAGGCGGACACTTTTCCGAGCGAGAGCCGATGGCACTTAGAAAATTTTCGGCTAAGTCGGCAGGACTTCCAGAGCGAGAGGCCGAATATTCGTCATCTGTGGCCGACCGGGGAACCAGCGGAGGCGGATAGGCGGTCACGGAGGTCCCGCCGGCTGGTCCGCGGGCCATTTTGGGTCCCGTAATTTAGCGGTCGCGGTCCGGAATCCACGCCGACCGGGGAACCAGCGGAGGCGGATAGGCGGTCACGGAGGTCCCGCCGGCTGGTCCGCGGGCCATTTTGGGTCCCGTAATTTAGCGGTCGCGGTCCGGAATCCACGCCGACCGGGGAACCAGCGGAGGCGGATAGGCGGTCACGGAGGTCCCGCCGGCTGGTCCGCGGGCCAATTTGGGTCCCGTAATTTAGCGGTCGCGGTCCGGAATCCACGCCGACCGGGGAACCAGCGGAGGCGGATAGGCGGTCACGGAGGTCCCGCCGGCTGGTCCGCGGGCCATTTTGGGTCCCGTAATTTAGCGGTCGCGGTCCGGAATCCACGCCGACCGGGGAACCAGCGGAGGCGGATAGGCGGTCACGGAGGTCCCGCCGGCTGGTCCGCGGGCCATTTTGGGTCCCGTAATTTAGCGGTCGCGGTCCGGAATCCACGCCGACCGGGGAACCAGCGGAGGCGGATAGGCGGTCACGGAGGTCCCGCCGGCTGGTCCGCGGGCCATTTTGGGTCCCGTAATTTAGCGGTCGCGGTCCGGAATCCACGCCGACCGGGGAACCAGCGGAGGCGGATAGGCGGTCACGGAGGTCCCGCCGGCTGGTCCGCGGGCCAATTTGGGTCCCGTAATTTAGCGGTCGCGGTCCGGAATCCACGCCGACCGGGGAACCAGCGGAGGCGGATAGGCGGTCACGGAGGTCCCGCCGGCTGGTCCGCGGGCCATTTTGGGTCCCGTAATTTAGCGGTCGCGGTCCGGAATCCACGCCGACCGGGGAACCAGCGGAGGCGGATAGGCGGTCACGGAGGTCCCGCCGGCTGGTCCGCGGGCCATTTTGGGTCCCGTAATTTAGCGGTCGCGGTCCGGAATCCACGCCGACCGGGGAACCAGCGGAGGCGGATAGGCGGTCACGGAGGTCCCGCCGGCTGGTCCGCGGGCCAATTTGGGTCCCGTAATTTAGCGGTCGCGGTCCGGAATCCACGCCGACCGGGGAACCAGCGGAGGCGGATAGGCGGTCACGGAGGTCCCGCCGGCTGGTCCGCGGGCCATTTTGGGTCCCGTAATTTAGCGGTCGCGGTCCGGAATCCACGCCGACCGGGGAACCAGCGGAGGCGGATAGGCGGTCACGGAGGTCCCGCCGGCTGGTCCGCGGGCCAATTTGGGTCCCGTAATTTAGCGGTCGCGGTCCGGAATCCACGCCGACCGGGGAACCAGCGCAGGCGGATAGGCGGTCACGGAGGTCCCGCCGGCTGGTCCGCGGGCCAATTGGGGTCCCGTAAGTTAGCGGTCGCGGCCCGGAATTCGCGCCGGCCCGCAGCCACCGCCAGGCGGATAGGCGGTCACGGAGGTCCCGCCGGCCGGTCCGCGGGGGGAAGTGCGCCCTCTGGCGGACACGCCGTTGTAAATGAATGGGGTTTGGCACTTAGTGCATTTTTCGCCGAAGCCGACGAGCGCTCCGGGCGAGGAGGCCGGATTCTCGCCATCCGTGGCCGGCCGGGGAACCGGCCAAGGCGGATAGGCGGTCACGGGGGTCCCGCCGGCTGGTCCGCGGGCCAATTGGGGTCCCGTAAGTTAGCGGTCGCGGCCCGGAATCCGCGCCGGCCAGCAGCCACCGGGAGGCGGGTAGGCTGTCACGGAGGTCCCGCCGGCTGGTCCGCGGGCCATTTAGGGTCCCGTAGGTGAGCGGTCGCGGCCCGGAATCCAGGCCGGCCAGGAGGCACCGCCAGGCGGATAGGCGGTCACGGAGGTCCCGCCAGCTGGTCCGCGGGCCATTTATGGTCCCGTAAGTTAGCGGTTGCGGCCCGGAATCCACGCCGGCCAGGAGGCACCGGCAGGCGGATGGGCTTTCACGGAGGTCCCGCCAGCCGGTCCGCGGGCCAATTAGGGTCCCGTAAGTTAGCGGTCGCGGCCCGGAATCCGCGCCGGCCAGCAGCCACCGCCAGGCGGGTAGGCTGTCACGGAGGTCCCGCCAGCTGGTCCGCGGGCCATTTAGGGTCCCGTAAGTTAGCGGTCGCGGCCCGGAATGCACGCCGGCCAGCAGCCACCGGCAGGCGGATAGGCGGTCACGGAGGTCCCGCCGGCCGGTCCGCTGGCCAATTACCTCCAGCCGAGCGGATATGAACTTTATTAGCACCTTCTACGAGATGGCGGAGCCTTATTCGACAACCAGCACCTCGGCTTAGCATTTTCCACGGCCCGCTGATCTTCCAGAAGACGTCCAGCCGGTTTCCTCCTCACATTTTAAGCCGGCCGAGGCTTCCGGCACCCCGGCTAAGCTTTCTCCACGGCCCGCTGAGCTTCCGAGGGACCTCCAGCCGGTTCTCCCGGTGCCTCGCGCCTCGCTTTGTGAGCCGGCCGAGGCTTCCAGCACCCCGGCTAAGCTTTCTCCACGGCCCGCTGAGCTTCCAGGGGACCTGCAGCCGGTTCTCCCGGTGCCTCGCGCCTCGCTTTGTGAGCCGGCCGAGGCTTCCAGCACCCCGGCTAAGCTTTCTCCACGGCCCGCTGAGCTTCCGAGGGACCTCCAGCCGGTTCTCCCGGTGCCTCGCGCCTCGCTTTGCGAGCCGGCCGAGGCTTCCAGCACCTCGGCTGAGCGTTTTCGGCGGCCCGTTGCTCTCCCGGAGGTCGCAACGGGGAGTTACCTCCCTCTCGCGGACACGGCGAGTAAATACACCGCCTCTCGCACTTGGCGCACACTCACTCGCATTGCTACGCCTCCCGTGGCACTTTAAGCGGCCGAACGGCGGGAGTAACTACGACTCTCTTAAGGTAGGCTCACTTGACTATTTATTCATGTATTTATTTATTTTTGACGGTTCGCGGAGGCGATGACGCTCCGCGCGGGTAAACGGCGGGAGTAACTGTGACTCTCTTAAGGTAGGCTCACTTGACATTTATTCATTCATGTATTTATTTATTTTTGACGGTTCGCGGAGGCGATGACGCTCCGCGCGGGTAAACGGCGGGAGTAACTGTGACTCTCTTAAGGTAGGCTCACTTGACATTTATTTTGGCGGTTCGCGGAGGCGCCGGGAGGCCGTGCGCGCGCGCAGAGCGGCCGAATAACGCTCCGCCGGCCCCGGGTGATTACCGAGAGGCTCCCCGGCCTCGCGGAGCTCCGACGCTCCTCCGCGGGACCTCCGGCGGCCGGCGCGCTCGCGCACCACCCCCCGGCACCGCCGGGAGGCCGTGCGCGCGCGCGCAGAGCGGCCGAATAACGCTCCGCCGGCCCCGGGTGATTACCGAGAGGCTCCCCGGCCTCGCGGAGCTCCGACGCTCCTCCGCGGGACCTCCGGCGGCCGGCGCGCTCGCGCACCACCCCCCGGCACCGCCGGGAGGCCGTGCGCGCGCGCGCAGAGCGGCCGAATAACGCTCCGCCGGCCCCGGGTGATTACCGAGAGGCTCCCCGGCCTCGCGGAGCTCCGACGCTCCTCCGCGGGACCTCCGGCGGCCGGCGCGCTCGCGCACCACCCCCCGGCACCGCCGGGAGGCCGTGCGCGCGCGCGCAGAGCGGCCGAATAACGCTCCGCCGGCCCCGGGTGATTACCGAGAGGCTCCCCGGCCTCGCGGAGCTCCGACGCTCCTCCGCGGGACCTCCGGCGGCCGGCGCGCTCGCGCACCACCCCCCGGCACCGCCGGGAGGCCGTGCGCGCGCGCGCAGAGCGGCCGAATAACGCTCCGCCGGCCCCGGGTGATTACCGAGAGGCTCCCCGGCCTCGCGGAGCTCCGACGCTCCTCCGCGGGACCTCCGGCGGCCGGCGCGCTCGCGCACCACCCCCCGGCACCGCCGGGAGGCCGTGCGCGCGCGCGCAGAGCGGCCGAATAACGCTCCGCCGGCCCCGGGTGATTACCGAGAGGCTCCCCGGCCTCGCGGAGCTCCGACGCTCCTCCGCGGGACCTCCGGCGGCCGGCGCGCTCGCGCACCACCCCCCGGCACCGCCGGGAGGCCGTGCGCGCGCGCAGAGCGGCCGAATAACGCTCCGCCGGCCACCGGGTGATTACCGAGAGGCTCCCCGGCCTCGCGGAGCTCCGACGCTCCTCCGCGGGACCTCCGGCGGCCGGCGCGCTCGCGCACCACCCCCCGGCACCGCCGGGAGGCCGTGCGCGCGCGCGCAGAGCGGCCGAATAACGCTCCGCCGGCCCCGGGTGATTACCGAGAGGCTCCCCGGCCTCGCGGAGCTCCGACGCTCCTCCGCGGGACCTCCGGCGGCCGGCGCGCTCGCGCACCACCCCCCGGCACCGCCGGGAGGCCGTGCGCGCGCGCGCAGAGCGGCCGAATAACGCTCCGCCGGCCCCGGGTGATTACCGAGAGGCTCCCCGGCCTCGCGGAGCTCCGACGCTCCTCCGCGGGACCTCCGGCGGCCGGCGCGCTCGCGCACCACCCCCCGGCACCGCCGGGAGGCCGTGCGCGCGCGCGCAGAGCGGCCGAATAACGCTCCGCCGGCCCCGGGTGATTACCGAGAGGCTCCCCGGCCTCGCGGAGCTCCGACGCTCCTCCGCGGGACCTCCGGCGGCCGGCGCGCTCGCGCACCACCCCCCGGCACCGCCGGGAGGCCGTGCTCGCGCGCCAAGTGGCCGAAAATAGCTCCAAGCCCAGCGGATCGGCTGCTTGGAAGCACCGCGCCGTCCGGCTCCACCTGGTACCTCGCACGGCTCTCATCTCCCCCCCGCACGGACTTCCGAGCGCTCGGGGAGACGCTCGGAAGCTGCCGGTGCCGCCGCGGCGGGGAATTGCCTCCCTCTGGCGGACGCGGCGAGTAAAAACACCACCTCTCGCACTTTGCGCACACTTACTTGCGTGGGTCCGCTTCCGATGACACTTTGAGCGGCCAAACGGCGGGAGTAACTACGACTCTCTTAAGGTAGGCTCACTTGACATTTATTCATGTATTTATTTATTTTTGACGGTTCGCGGAGGCGATGACGCTCCGCGCGGGTAAACGGCGGGAGTAGCTGTGACTCTCTTAAGGTAGCCTGACTCGACGTCTTTTTCAACGGTGGCTGGAGGACCCAGGCGGTTCTCGGGGGTGCGTCGCTCCTCACTTTTGACGCCCGAGGAGGCTCCCGGCACCTCGGCTACGCGTTTTCGGCGGCCCGCTGAGCTTCCAGAAGACCTCCAGCCGGTTCTCCCGGTGCTTTCCTCCTCACGTTTTAAGCCGGCCGAGGCTTCCGGCACCCCGGCTAAGCTTTTTCCCACGGCCCGCTGAGCTTCCAGGGGACCTCCGGCCGGTTCTCCGCGCGCTTTCCTCCTCACTTTTAAGCCGGCCGAGGCTCCAGGCACCCCGGCCAAGCGTTTCCCACGGCCCGCTGAGCTTCCAGGGGACCTCCGGCCGGTTCTCCGCGCGCTTTCCTCCTCACTTGTAAGCCGGCCGAGGCTCCAGGCACCTCGGCTAAGCGTTTTGAACGGCCCGCTGAGCTTCCAGAAGACCTCCAGCCGGTTCTCCCGGTGCTTTCCTCCTCACGTTTTAAGCCGGCCGAGGCTTCCGGCACCCCGGCTGAGCTTTTTCCCACGTCCCGCTGAGTTTCCAGGGGACCTCCGGCCGGTTCTCCGCGCGCTTTCCTCCTCACTTTTAAGCCGGCCGAGGCTCCCGGCACCCCGGCCAAGCGTTTCCCACGGCCCGCTGAGCTTCCAGGGGACCTCCGGCCGGTTCTCCGCGCGCCCCCCTCCTAACTCGACGCCCGAGGAGGCTCCCGGCACCCCGGCTAAGCGATTTGAACGGCCCGCTGATCTCCCGGAGGTCGCAACGGGGAATTGCCTCCCTCTCGCGGACACGGCGCGTAAATGCACCGCCTCTCGCACTTGGCGCACACTCACTGGCATCGCTACGCCTCCCGTGGCACTTTAAGCGACCGGGACCACCGCGAGCGCGGGCGATGACTAAGAGGCTCCCCGGCCGGCCTCGCGGAGCTCCGACGCTCCCCCGCCGGACTTCCGGCGGCCGGCCGGAGCCTCGGCACGGCTGCCGCACTCCCTAATAACACCCCGCGGACCCCCGCGAGCCGAACGCTCGCTGCCGCGGGCGACCCCTGCCAAGGCGGACGCGTGACGGCGCGGGAGCCCTCGGCACTATATCACGGTCACGTATGTAGTCAAATCGTGTAAAATCACCGTTAGTTTATTCATAATATAGGTAATAATTAAATAAATATTAACATCGCGTATATTATTAATAAACACATGTATGTATTTATTTAATAATTAAATAAATATTAACATCGCGTATAATCATGCGCAATACTTCGTGGCCGACCGGGGAACCGGCGAAGGCGGACGCATCGCGGCGCGAGAGCCGTTGGCACTTTGGAAAAAAAATAAATAAATAAATAAATAATAATTCGCCGACCGGGCTCCGGGGGAAGAGGCCGGCTTTTCGCCGTTCGCGGCCGACCGGGGAACCGGCGAAGGCGGACGCGCTCTCTAACGAGCCCCGCCGGCCGGAGGAAGTGCGCCCTCTGGCGGACACGCCGTTGTAAATGAATGGGGTTTGGCACTTGGTGCATTTTTCGCCCAAGTCGAAGCGCGCTCCGGGCGAGGAGGCCGGATTCTCGCCACCCGTGGCCGGCCGGGGAACCGGCCAAGGCGGACGCGCTCTCTAACGAGCCCCGCCGGCCGGAGGAAGTGCGCCCTCTGGCGGACACGCCGTTGTAAATGAATGGGGTTTGGCACTTGGTGCATTTTTCGCCCAAGTCGAAGCGCGCTCCGGGCGAGGAGGCCGGATTCTCGCCACCCGTGGCCGGCCGGGGAACCGGCCAAGGCGGACGCGGTCTCTAACGAGCCCCGCCGGCCGGAGGAAGTGCGCCCTCTGGCGGACACGCCGTTGTAAATGAATGGGGTTTGGCACTTGGTGCATTTTTCGCCCAAGTCGAAGCGCGCTCCGGGCGAGGAGGCCGGATTCTCGCCACCCGTGGCCGGCCGGGGAACCGGCGAAGGCGGATAGGCTTTCACGGAGGATCCGCCGGCTGGTCCGCGGGCCGATTAGGGTCCCGCGAGTGAGCGGTGGCGGTCCGGAATCCAGGCCGGCCAGGAGGCACCGCCAGGCGGATAGGCTTTCACGGAGGTCCCGCCGGCTGGTCCGCGGGCCGATTAGGGTCCCGCGAGTGAGCGGTGGCGGTCCGGAATCCAGGCCGGCCCGGAGCCACCGCCAGGCGGATAGGCTTTCACGGAGGAGCCGCCGGCTGGTCCGCGGGCCGTTTAGGGTCCCGTAAGTTAGCGGTCGCGGTCCGGAATCCAGGCCGTCCAGGAGGCACCGCCAGGCGGATAGGCTTTCACGGAGGTCCCGCCGGCTGGTCCGCGGGCCGATTAGGGTCCCGCGAGTGAGCGGTGGCGGTCCGGAATCCAGGCCGGCCCGGAGCCACCGCCAGGCGGATAGGCTTTCACGGAGGAGCCGCCGGCTGGTCCGCGGGCCGTTTAGGGTCCCGTAAGTTAGCGGTCGCGGTCCGGAATCCAGGCCGTCCAGGAGGCACCGCCAGGCGGATAGGCTTTCACGGAGGACCCGCCGGCTGGTCCGCGGGCCGTTTAGGCTCCCGTAAGTTAGCGGTCGCGGTCCGGAATACAGGCCGTCCAGGAGGCACTGCCAGGCGGATACACTCTCTAACGAGCCCCGCCGGCTGGTCCGCCGGGGGAAGTGCGCCCTCTGGCGGACACGCCGTTGTAAATGAATGGGGTTTGGCACTTAGTGCATTTTTCGACCAGCGGCAACGCAGGCTGACG
>NW_026061636.1:32500-52500 GCF_024217435.2 Syngnathus scovelli | reverse complement strand
CGGGTCATGGGCGCATGTCGGTCAGGTTATAAGAGTGTTTTTCGCTCCGGGCTAGAGCCGGGTGAGGTCGTCTCGAACCACGTGCCTGAAGGCCGCCTCGCGCCGGATTCGGCCCCGCTCATTCGTCGGAGTGACCGCCCGACGCGGGCATCGCTAGATTAGCCGTGGCCCCGATCCTTCCCCATCGACAGCCTTTCGCCCCCTTGTGCTCCGGCCTGTTAATAGAGGCGGCCGGTACCCCTTCCTTGGATGAGAGAGAATCCTTAACGGACCATTCGCAGATTTTCGCCCGGCCTCTGTTTACCGAGGCGGCCGGTACCTCCGTCTGCCTTGGATGGACCGCATCCGCAGATTTTCGTCCGGCCTTAGCTTAAGGAGACGGCCGTTGCCTCCACACCTTGGAGATGATATTCGCTCCGGGCTAGAGCCGGGTGAGGTCGTCTCGAACCACGTGCCTGAAGGCCGCCTCGCGCCGGATTCGGCCCCGCTCATTCGTCGGAGTGACCGCCCGACGCGGGCATCGCTAGATTAGCCGTGGCCCCGATCCTTCCCCATCGACAGCCTTTCGCCCCCTTCGCTCCGGCCTCTGAGGCGGCCGGTACCCCTTTCTTGGATGAGCCAGAACCCTTGACGGGCCGTTCGCAGATTTTTGCCCGGGCTTTGTTTACCGAGGCGGCCGGTACCTCCGTCTGCCTTGGATGGACCGCATCCGCAGATTTTCGTCCGGCCTTAGCTTAAGGAGACGGCCGTTGCCTCCGATCCTCCGGGCTAGAGCCGGGTGAGGTCGTCTCGAACCACGTGCCTGAAGGCCGCCTACGCCGGATTCGGCCCCGCTCATTCGTCGGAGTGACCGCCCGACGCGGGCATCGCTAGATTAGCCGTGGCCCCGATCCTTCCCCATCGACAGCCTTTCGCCCCCTGTGCTCCGGCCTGTTAGTAAGGCGGCCGGTACCCCCTTTCTTGGATGAGACAGAATCCTTGACGGACCGTTCGCAGATTTTTGCCCGGCCTCTGTTTACCGAGGCGGCCGGTACCTCCGTCTGCCTTGGATGGACCGCATCCGCAGATTTTCGTCCGGCCTTAGCTTAAGGAGACGGCCGTTGCCTCCGATCCTCCGGGCTAGAGCCGGGTGAGGTCGTCTCGAACCACGTGCCTGAAGGCCGCCTACGCCGGATTCGGCCCCGCTCATTCGTCGGAGTGACCGCCCGACGCGGGCATCGCTAGATTAGCCGTGGCCCCGATCCTTCCCCATCGACAGCCTTTCGCCCCCTTCGCTCCGGCCTCTGAGGCGGCCGGTACCCCTTTCTTGGATGAGACAGAACCCTTGACGGGCCGTTCGCAGATTTTTGCCCGGGCTTTATTTACCGAGGCGGCCGGTACCTCCGTCTGCCTTGGATGGACCGCATCCGCAGATTTTCGTCCGGCCTTAGCTTAAGGAGACGGCCGTTGCCTCCACACCTTGGAGATGATATTCGCTCCGGGCTAGAGCCGGGTGAGGTCGTCTCGAACCACGTGCCTGAAGGCCGCCTACGCCGGATTCGGCCCCGCTCATTCGTCGGAGTGACCGCCCGACGCGGGCATCGCTAGATTAGCCGTGGCCCCGATCCTTCCCCATCGACAGCCTTTCGCCCCCTTCGCTCCGGCCTCTGAGGCGGCCGGTACCCCTTTCTTGGATGAGACAGAACCCTTGACGGGCCGTTCGCAGATTTTTGCCCGGGCTTTATTTACCGAGGCGGCCGGTACCTCCGTCTGCCTTGGATGGACCGCATCCGCAGATTTTCGTCCGGCCTTAGCTTAAGGAGACGGCCGTTGCCTCCACACCTTGGAGATGATATTCGCTCCGGGCTAGAGCCGGGTGAGGTCGTCTCGAACCACGTGCCTGAAGGCCGCCTACGCCGGATTCGGCCCCGCTCATTCGTCGGAGTGACCGCCCGACGCGGGCATCGCTAGATTAGCCGTGGCCCCGATCCTTCCCCATCGACAGCCTTTCGCCCCCTTCGCTCCGGCCTCTGAGGCGGCCGGTACCCCTTTCTTGGATGAGACAGAACCCTTGACGGGCCGTTCGCAGATTTTTGCCCGGGCTTTATTTACCGAGGCGGCCGGTACCTCCGTCTGCCTTGGATGGACCGCATCCGCAGATTTTCGTCCGGCCTTAGCTTAAGGAGACGGCCGTTGCCTCCGATCCTCCGGGCTAGAGCCGGGTGAGGTCGTCTCGAACCACGTGCCTGAAGGCCGCCTCGCGCCGGATTCGGCCCCGCTCATTCGTCGGAGTGACCGCCCGACGCGGGCATCGCTAGATTAGCCGTGGCCCCGATCCTTCCCCATCGACAGCCTTTCGCCCCCTTCGCTCCGGCCTCTGAGGCGGCCGGTACCCCTTTCTTGGATGAGACAGAACCCTTGACGGGCCGTTCGCAGATTTTTGCCCGGCCTGTGTTTAAGGAGGCGGCCGGTACCTCCCTCCTTGGATGACCAACAACCCTTGACGGGCCATTCGCAGATTTTTGCCCGGCCTGTGTTTAAGGAGGCGGCCGGTACCTCCCTCCTTGGATGACCAACAACCCTTGACGGGCCATTCGCAGATTTTTGCCCGGCCTGTGTTTAAGGAGGCGGCCGGTACCTCCCTCCTTGGATGACCTTCTACCCTTGACGGGCCATTCGCAGATTTTTGCCCGGCCTGTGTTTAAGGAGGCGGCCGGTACCTCCCACCTTGGATGACCCACTACCCTTGACGGGCCCATTCGCAGATTTTTGCCCGGCCTGTGTTTAGGGAGGCGGCCGGTACCTCCCACCTTGGATGACCCACTACCCTTGACGGGCCCATTCGCAGATTTTTGCCCGGCCTGTGTTTAGGGAGGCGACCGGTCCTCCGTAGCTTGATCGGATTTCCCTTCCGGCCTGTGTTTAAGGAGGCGGCCGGTCCTCCGTAGCTTGACCGGATTTCCCTTCCAGCCTGTGTTTAAGGAGGCGGCTGGTCCTCCCCGGTCGGTTGCCAAGCGACCGGGACCCGCAAGTGGGCAGGAACCGTCCACCCAACGCCGGCGAGCCGGGGCCGGTGGGGGCCCTACCAAGGCGGGTCTAACTTCAGGCGGTGCAAACGGGGGAGGGGGGTAAGGACGGCTGCCGGGAGCAGACAGCCGTCCCCGGGAGGGGGTAGTAGCTTCGCGGCGGCCGCCGGGAGCAGACGGCCGTCCGCGCATTCTGCCAATGCCTGTAGGACTTTGAATATTTCACAGCCGTGCCGTGGCACTTAGAAAGTTTTTCAGAGATGTGGCACTTTGAAAGTTTTTGAGAGATGTGGCACTTTGAAATTTTTTGAGAGATGTGGCACTTAGAAATTTTTTGAGAAATGTGGCACTTAGAAATTTTTTGAGAAATGTGGCACTTTGAAAATTTTTGAGAAATGTGGCACTTAGAAAATTTTCTCTCTCTCTCTGGAAGTGCCGTGCCTTCTTCAGTTCTGCTATCCGAGCAGGGGACGCTTGCTGGCGGCCGTTACCAGCGCTCGGACCAGGCCCAATTGATTTGCATGGAAAACAATTGCGTCCCCCATGCTCGTTCTGACTATATTTTGCGAAAGGGGGGTAAAGTGATGAGTACACTAAGTGGGGGGACCAACCCATGTACTCTAGAAAAAGTACATGGGTTGACAAAAGACCAGTTGGTAATGCACCCCTGGTACCCAAACCCCTGGTACCTTTAGGCACTTAGAAAAAATTTCGCCCAAATTTGGAGGTCGCTCCAGGGGAAGAGGCCGAATTTTCGCCTATTACGGCCGACCGCGGGAACCAGCCGAGGCGGACGCTTTTCGGCGCAAGAGCCGTTGGCACTTAGAAAATATTCGCTAAACTTCAAAGGACCTCCAGGGGAAGAGGCCGAATTGTCACTTTTTCTGGCCGACATCGGGAACCAGCCGAGTCGGACTCTTTACGGCGGAGCAGCCGTTGGCACTTAGAAAATATTCGCCAAACTCGGCCGGACTTCCAGGGGAAGAGGCCGAATTGTCACTTGTTCTGCCCGACATCGGGAACCAGCCGAGTCGGACGCTTTAAGGCGGAGCAGCCGTTGGCACTTAGAAAATATTCGCCAAACTTGAACGGACCTCCAGGGGAAGAGGCCGAATTTTCACTTGTTCTGCCCGACATCGGGAACCAGCCGAGTCGGACGCTTTAAGGCGGAGCAGCTGTTGGCACTTAGAAAATATTCCCCAAACTTGAACGGACCTCCAGGGGAAGAGGCCGAATTTTCACCTGTTCTGGCCGACATCGGGAACCAGCCGAGTCGGACGCTTTAAGGCGGAGCAGCCGTTGGCACTTAGAAAATATTCGTTAAACTTGAAAAGACCTCCAGGGGAAGAGGCCGAATTTTCACTTGTTCTGGCCGACATCGGGAACCAGCCGAGTCGGACGCTTTAAGGCGGAGCAGCCGTTGGCACTTAGAAAATATTCGTTAAACTTGAAAAGACCTCCAGGGGAAGAGGCCGAATTGTCACTTGTTCTGGCCGACATCGGGAACCAGCCGAGTCGGGACCTTTAAGGCTGAGCAGCCGTTGGCACTTAGGAAATATTTGCCTTAACTCGGCCGGACTTCCAGGGGAAGAGGCCGGATTTTCACTTGTTCTGGCCGACATCGGGAACCAGCCGAGTCGGACTCTTTACGGCGGAACAGCCGTTGGCACTTAGGAAATATTTGCCTTAACTCGGCCGGACTTCCAGGGGAAGAGGCCGATTTTTCACTTGTTCTGGCCGACCGGGGGAACCAGCCGAGTCGGACTCTTTACGGCGGAACAGCCGTTGGCACTTAGGAAATATTCGCCGAACTCGGCCGGACTTCCAGGGGAAGAGGCCGATTTTTCACTTGTTCTGGCCGACATCGGGAACCAGCCGAGTCGGACCCTTTACGGCGGAACAGCCGTTGGCACTTTGGAAATATTTGCCTTAACTCGGCCGGACTTCCAGGGGAAGAGGCCGGATTTTCACTTGTTCTGGCCGACCGGGGGAACCGGCCGAGGCGGACACTTTACGGCGGAGCAGCCGTTGGCACTTAGGAAATATTTGCCTTAACTCGGCCGGACTTCCAGGGGAAGAGGCCGGATTTTCACTTGTTCTGGCCGACATCGGGAACCAGCCGAGTCGGACACTTTAAGGCTGAGCAGCCGTTGGCACTTAGGAAATATTTGCCTTAACTCGGCCGGACTTCCAGGGGAAGAGGCCGGATTTTCACTTGTTCTGGCCGACATCGGGAACCAGCCGAGTCGGACACTTTAAGGCTGAGCAGCCGTTGGCACTTAGGAAATATTTGCCTTAACTCGGCCGGACTTCCAGGGGAAGAGGCCGGATTTTCACTTGTTCTGGCCGACATCGGGAACCAGCCGAGTCGGACCCTTTACGGCGGAACAGCCGTTGGCACTTAGGAAATATTTGCCTTAACTCGGCCGGACTTCCAGGGGAAGAGGCCGATTTTTCACTTGTTCTGGCCGACCGGGGGAACCAGCCGAGTCGGACTCTTTACGGCGGAACAGCCGTTGGCACTTAGGAAATATTCGCCGAACTCGGCCGGACTTCCAGGGGAAGAGGCCGATTTTTCACTTGTTCTGGCCGACATCGGGAACCAGCCGAGTCGGACCCTTTACGGCGGAACAGCCGTTGGCACTTAGGAAATATTTGCCTTAACTCGGCCGGACTTCCAGGGGAAGAGGCCGGATTTTCACTTGTTCTGGCCGACCGGGGGAACCGGCCGAGGCGGACACTTTACGGCGGAGCAGCCGTTGGCACTTAGGAAATATTTGCCTTAACTCGGCCGGACTTCCAGGGGAAGAGGCCGGATTTTCACTTGTTCTGGCCGACATCGGGAACCAGCCGAGTCGGACACTTTAAGGCTGAGCAGCCGTTGGCACTTAGGAAATATTTGCCTTAACTCGGCCGGACTTCCAGGGGAAGAGGCCGGATTTTCACTTGTTCTGGCCGACATCGGGAACCAGCCGAGTCGGACACTTTAAGGCTGAGCAGCCGTTGGCACTTAGGAAATATTTGCCTTAACTCGGCCGGACTTCCAGGGGAAGAGGCCGGATTTTCACTTGTTCTGGCCGACATCGGGAACCAGCCGAGTCGGACTCTTTACGGCGGAACAGCCGTTGGCACTTAGGAAATATTTGCCTTAACTCGGCCGGACTTCCAGGGGAAGAGGCCGATTTTTCACTTGTTCTGGCCGACCGGGGGAACCAGCCGAGTCGGACTCTTTACGGCGGAACAGCCGTTGGCACTTAGGAAATATTCGCCGAACTCGGCCGGACTTCCAGGGGAAGAGGCCGATTTTTCACTTGTTCTGGCCGACATCGGGAACCAGCCGAGTCGGACCCTTTACGGCGGAACAGCCGTTGGCACTTAGGAAATATTTGCCTTAACTCGGCCGGACTTCCAGGGGAAGAGGCCGGATTTTCACTTGTTCTGGCCGACCGGGGGAACCGGCCGAGGCGGACACTTTACGGCGGAGCAGCCGTTGGCACTTAGGAAATATTTGCCTTAACTCGGCCGGACTTCCAGGGGAAGAGGCCGGATTTTCACTTGTTCTGGCCGACATCGGGAACCAGCCGAGTCGGACACTTTAAGGCTGAGCAGCCGTTGGCACTTAGGAAATATTTGCCTTAACTCGGCCGGACTTCCAGGGGAAGAGGCCGGATTTTCACTTGTTCTGGCCGACATCGGGAACCAGCCGAGTCGGACACTTTAAGGCTGAGCAGCCGTTGGCACTTAGGAAATATTTGCCTTAACTCGGCCGGACTTCCAGGGGAAGAGGCCGGATTTTCACTTGTTCTGGCCGACATCGGGAACCAGCCGAGTCGGACTCTTTACGGCGGAACAGCCGTTGGCACTTAGGAAATATTCGCCGAACTCGGCCGGACTTCCAGGGGAAGAGGCCGATTTTTCACTTGTTCTGGCCGACATCGGGAACCAGCCGAGTCGGACCCTTTACGGCGGAACAGCCGTTGGCACTTAGGAAATATTTGCCTTAACTCGGCCGGACTTCCAGGGGAAGAGGCCGGATTTTCACTTGTTCTGGCCGACCGGGGGAACCGGCCGAGGCGGACACTTTACGGCGGAGCAGCCGTTGGCACTTAGGAAATATTCGCCAAAATGTTCCGGACCTCCAGGGGAAGAGGCCGAATTTTCGCTCGTTCTGGCCGACCGGAGGAACCAGCCGAGGCGGACACTTTACGGCGGTTGAGCCGTTGGCACTTAGGAAATATTCGCCAAAATGTTCCGGACCTCCAGGGGAAGAGGCCGAATTTTCACTTGTTCTGGCCGACCGGGGGAACCGGCCGAGGCGGACACTTTACGGCGGAGCAGCCGTTGGCACTTAGGAAATATTCGCCAAAATGTTCCGGACCTCCAGGGGAAGTGGCCGAATTTTCACTCGTTCTGGCCGACCGGAGGAACCAGCCGAGGCGGACACTTTACGGCGGTTGAGCCGTTGGCACTTAGGAAATATTCGCCAAAATGTTCCGGACCTCCAGGGGAAGAGGCCGAATTTTCACTTGTTCTGGCCGACCGGGGGAACCAGCCGAGGCGGACACTTTACGGCGGAGCACCCGTTAGCACTTAGAAAATATTCGCCAAAATGTTCCGGACCTCCAGGGAAAGAGGCCGAATTTTCGCTCGTTCGGGCCGACCGGGAGAACCGGCCGAGGCGGACACTTTACGGCGGTTGAGCCGTTGGCACTTAGAAATTATTCAGACTTCCATCAAACACACATCGGCCTTTTGCCGTCACTGCCCGGGATGGGCACCGTGGTAGCTCGGACAGTTCGTGTGACAGCTTCCGCTGGCACTTAGACAATTTTTAAAATGAAAATAAACAGTTCTGCACATACGTGCCGACTATATTTTGCGAAAGGGGGGTAAAGTGATGAGTACACTAAGTGGGGGGACCAAGTACATAAAGCCCACCCCTGGTACCTCAGAGAGGCCGAATTGACACATTTTGTGTCCGACCGCGGGAACCAGCCGAGGCGGACGCTTTTCGGCGCAAGAGCCGTTGGCACTTAGAAAATATTAGTTAATCTTGAACGGACCTCCAGGGGAAGAGGCCGAATTTTCACTTGTTCTGGCCGACATCGGGAACCAGCCGAGGCGGACGCTTTTCGGCGCAAGAGCCGTTGGCACTTAGAAGATATTCGTTAATCTTGAACGGACCTCCAGGGGAAGAGGCCGAATGTTCACTTGTTCTGGCCGACATCGGGAACCAGCCGAGTCGGACGCTTTACGGCGGAGCAGCCGTTGGCACTTAGAAAATATTCGTTAATCTTGAACGGACCTCCAGGGGAAGAGGCCGAATTTTCACTTGTTCTGGCCGACATCGGGAACCAGCCGAGTCGGACGCTTTACGGCGGAGCAGCCGTTGGCACTTTGAAAATATTCGTTAAACTTCAACTGACCTCCAGGGGAAGAGGCCGAGTTTCCACTTGTTCTGGCCGACATCGGCAACCAGCCGAGTCGGACACCTTACGGCGGAAGAGCCGATGGCACTTAGAAAATATTCGTTAAACTTGAACGGACCTCCAGGGGAAGAGGCCGAATTTTCGCTTGTTCAGGCCGACCGGAGGAACCGGCCGAGTCGGACACCTTACGGCGGAAGAGCCGATGGCACTTAGAAAATATTCGTTAAACTTGACAGGACCTCCAGGGGAAGAGGCCGAATTTTCGCTCGTTCAGGCCGACCGGAGGAACCGGCCGAGACGGACACCTTACGGCGGAAGAGCCGATGGCACTTAGAAAATATTCGTTAAACTTGACAGGACCTCCAGGGGAAGAGGCCGAATTTTCGCTCGTTCAGGCCGACCGGAGGAACCGGCCGAGTCGGACACATTACGGCGGAAGAGCCGATGGCACTTAGAAAATATTCGCAGAAGTTGGCCGGACTTCCAGAGCGAGAGGCCGAATTGTCACATTATTTGGCCGACTAGGGGAACCGGCCGAGTCGGACACCTTACGGCGGAAGAGCCGATGGCACTTAGAAAATATTCGTTAAACTTGACAGGACCTCCAGGGGAAGAGGCCGAATTTTCGCTTGTTCAGGCCGACCGGAGGAACCGGCCGAGTCGGACACCTTACGGCGGAAGAGCCGATGGCACTTAGAAAATATTCGTTAAACTTGACAGGACCTCCAGGGGAAGAGGCCGAATTTTCGCTCGTTCGGGCCGACCGGAGGAACCGGCCGGGTCGGACACCTTACGGCGGAAGAGCCGTTCGCACTTAGAAAATATTCGTTAAACTTGACAGGACCTCCAGGGGAAGAGGCCGAATTTTCGCTTGTTCAGGCCGACCGGAGGAACCGGCCGAGTCGGACACCTTACGGCGGAAGAGCCGATGGCACTTAGAAAATATTCGTTAAACTTGACAGGACCTCCAGGGGAAGAGGCCGAATTTTCGCTTGTTCAGGCCGACCGGAGGAACCGGCCGAGTCGGACACCTTACGGCGGAAGAGCCGATGGCACTTAGAAAATATTCGTTAAACTTGACAGGACCTCCAGGGGAAGAGGCCGAATTTTCGCTCGTTCAGGCCGACCGGAGGAACCGGCCGAGTCGGACACCTTACGGCGGAAGAGCCGATGGCACTTTGAAAATATTCGCCAAAATGTTCCGGACCTCCAGGGGAAGAGGCCGAATTTTCGCTCGTTCGGGCCGACCGGAGGAACCAGCCGGGTCGGACACGTTACGGCGCAACAGCCGTTGGCACTTTGAAAATATTCGCCAAAGTCGTCCGGACCTCCAGGGGAAGAGGCCGAATTTTCGCTCGTTCGGGCCGACCGGAGGAACCAGCCGGGTCGGACACTTTACGGCGGAGCAGCCGTTGGCACTTTGAAAATATTCGCCAAAATGTTCCGGACCTCCAGGGGAAGAGGCCGAATTTTCGCTCGTTCGGGCCGACCGGAGGAACCGGCCGGGTCGGACACGTTACGGCGCAACAGCCGTTGGCACTTTGAAAATATTCGCCAAAATGTTCCGGACCTCCAGGGGAAGAGGCCGAATTTTCGCTCGTTCGGGCCGACCGGGAGAACCAGCCGAGGCGGACACTTTACGGCGGTTGAGCCGTTGGCACTTAGAAATTATTCAGACTTCCATCAAACACACATCGGCCTTTTGCCGTCACTGCCCGGGATGGGCACCGTGGTAGCTCGGACAGTTCGTGTGACAGCTTCCGCTGGCACTTAGAAAATTTTTAAAATGAAAATAAACAGTTCTGCACATACGTGCCGACTATATTTTGCGAAAGGGGGGTAAAGTGATGAGTACACTAAGTGGGGGGACCAAGTACATAAAGCCTACCCCTGGTACCTCAGAGAGGCCGAATTTTCGAATTCTGAGGCCGAGCTGGGGAACCAGACGAGGCGGACACTTTTCCGAGCGAGAGCCGATGGCACTTAGAAAATTTTCGGCTAAGTCGGCAGGACTTCCAGAGCGAGAGGCCGAATATTCGTCATCTGTGGCCGACCGGGGAACCAGCGGAGGCGGATAGGCGGTCACGGAGGTCCCGCCGGCTGGTCCGCGGGCCATTTTGGGTCCCGTAATTTAGCGGTCGCGGTCCGGAATCCACGCCGACCGGGGAACCAGCGGAGGCGGATAGGCGGTCACGGAGGTCCCGCCGGCTGGTCCGCGGGCCATTTTGGGTCCCGTAATTTAGCGGTCGCGGTCCGGAATCCACGCCGACCGGGGAACCAGCGGAGGCGGATAGGCGGTCACGGAGGTCCCGCCGGCTGGTCCGCGGGCCAATTTGGGTCCCGTAATTTAGCGGTCGCGGTCCGGAATCCACGCCGACCGGGGAACCAGCGGAGGCGGATAGGCGGTCACGGAGGTCCCGCCGGCTGGTCCGCGGGCCATTTTGGGTCCCGTAATTTAGCGGTCGCGGTCCGGAATCCACGCCGACCGGGGAACCAGCGGAGGCGGATAGGCGGTCACGGAGGTCCCGCCGGCTGGTCCGCGGGCCATTTTGGGTCCCGTAATTTAGCGGTCGCGGTCCGGAATCCACGCCGACCGGGGAACCAGCGGAGGCGGATAGGCGGTCACGGAGGTCCCGCCGGCTGGTCCGCGGGCCATTTTGGGTCCCGTAATTTAGCGGTCGCGGTCCGGAATCCACGCCGACCGGGGAACCAGCGGAGGCGGATAGGCGGTCACGGAGGTCCCGCCGGCTGGTCCGCGGGCCAATTTGGGTCCCGTAATTTAGCGGTCGCGGTCCGGAATCCACGCCGACCGGGGAACCAGCGGAGGCGGATAGGCGGTCACGGAGGTCCCGCCGGCTGGTCCGCGGGCCATTTTGGGTCCCGTAATTTAGCGGTCGCGGTCCGGAATCCACGCCGACCGGGGAACCAGCGGAGGCGGATAGGCGGTCACGGAGGTCCCGCCGGCTGGTCCGCGGGCCATTTTGGGTCCCGTAATTTAGCGGTCGCGGTCCGGAATCCACGCCGACCGGGGAACCAGCGGAGGCGGATAGGCGGTCACGGAGGTCCCGCCGGCTGGTCCGCGGGCCAATTTGGGTCCCGTAATTTAGCGGTCGCGGTCCGGAATCCACGCCGACCGGGGAACCAGCGGAGGCGGATAGGCGGTCACGGAGGTCCCGCCGGCTGGTCCGCGGGCCATTTTGGGTCCCGTAATTTAGCGGTCGCGGTCCGGAATCCACGCCGACCGGGGAACCAGCGGAGGCGGATAGGCGGTCACGGAGGTCCCGCCGGCTGGTCCGCGGGCCAATTTGGGTCCCGTAATTTAGCGGTCGCGGTCCGGAATCCACGCCGACCGGGGAACCAGCGCAGGCGGATAGGCGGTCACGGAGGTCCCGCCGGCTGGTCCGCGGGCCAATTGGGGTCCCGTAAGTTAGCGGTCGCGGCCCGGAATTCGCGCCGGCCCGCAGCCACCGCCAGGCGGATAGGCGGTCACGGAGGTCCCGCCGGCCGGTCCGCGGGGGGAAGTGCGCCCTCTGGCGGACACGCCGTTGTAAATGAATGGGGTTTGGCACTTAGTGCATTTTTCGCCGAAGCCGACGAGCGCTCCGGGCGAGGAGGCCGGATTCTCGCCATCCGTGGCCGGCCGGGGAACCGGCCAAGGCGGATAGGCGGTCACGGGGGTCCCGCCGGCTGGTCCGCGGGCCAATTGGGGTCCCGTAAGTTAGCGGTCGCGGCCCGGAATCCGCGCCGGCCAGCAGCCACCGGGAGGCGGGTAGGCTGTCACGGAGGTCCCGCCGGCTGGTCCGCGGGCCATTTAGGGTCCCGTAGGTGAGCGGTCGCGGCCCGGAATCCAGGCCGGCCAGGAGGCACCGCCAGGCGGATAGGCGGTCACGGAGGTCCCGCCAGCTGGTCCGCGGGCCATTTATGGTCCCGTAAGTTAGCGGTTGCGGCCCGGAATCCACGCCGGCCAGGAGGCACCGGCAGGCGGATGGGCTTTCACGGAGGTCCCGCCAGCCGGTCCGCGGGCCAATTAGGGTCCCGTAAGTTAGCGGTCGCGGCCCGGAATCCGCGCCGGCCAGCAGCCACCGCCAGGCGGGTAGGCTGTCACGGAGGTCCCGCCAGCTGGTCCGCGGGCCATTTAGGGTCCCGTAAGTTAGCGGTCGCGGCCCGGAATGCACGCCGGCCAGCAGCCACCGGCAGGCGGATAGGCGGTCACGGAGGTCCCGCCGGCCGGTCCGCTGGCCAATTACCTCCAGCCGAGCGGATATGAACTTTATTAGCACCTTCTACGAGATGGCGGAGCCTTATTCGACAACCAGCACCTCGGCTTAGCATTTTCCACGGCCCGCTGATCTTCCAGAAGACGTCCAGCCGGTTTCCTCCTCACATTTTAAGCCGGCCGAGGCTTCCGGCACCCCGGCTAAGCTTTCTCCACGGCCCGCTGAGCTTCCGAGGGACCTCCAGCCGGTTCTCCCGGTGCCTCGCGCCTCGCTTTGTGAGCCGGCCGAGGCTTCCAGCACCCCGGCTAAGCTTTCTCCACGGCCCGCTGAGCTTCCAGGGGACCTGCAGCCGGTTCTCCCGGTGCCTCGCGCCTCGCTTTGTGAGCCGGCCGAGGCTTCCAGCACCCCGGCTAAGCTTTCTCCACGGCCCGCTGAGCTTCCGAGGGACCTCCAGCCGGTTCTCCCGGTGCCTCGCGCCTCGCTTTGCGAGCCGGCCGAGGCTTCCAGCACCTCGGCTGAGCGTTTTCGGCGGCCCGTTGCTCTCCCGGAGGTCGCAACGGGGAGTTACCTCCCTCTCGCGGACACGGCGAGTAAATACACCGCCTCTCGCACTTGGCGCACACTCACTCGCATTGCTACGCCTCCCGTGGCACTTTAAGCGGCCGAACGGCGGGAGTAACTACGACTCTCTTAAGGTAGGCTCACTTGACTATTTATTCATGTATTTATTTATTTTTGACGGTTCGCGGAGGCGATGACGCTCCGCGCGGGTAAACGGCGGGAGTAACTGTGACTCTCTTAAGGTAGGCTCACTTGACATTTATTCATTCATGTATTTATTTATTTTTGACGGTTCGCGGAGGCGATGACGCTCCGCGCGGGTAAACGGCGGGAGTAACTGTGACTCTCTTAAGGTAGGCTCACTTGACATTTATTTTGGCGGTTCGCGGAGGCGCCGGGAGGCCGTGCGCGCGCGCAGAGCGGCCGAATAACGCTCCGCCGGCCCCGGGTGATTACCGAGAGGCTCCCCGGCCTCGCGGAGCTCCGACGCTCCTCCGCGGGACCTCCGGCGGCCGGCGCGCTCGCGCACCACCCCCCGGCACCGCCGGGAGGCCGTGCGCGCGCGCGCAGAGCGGCCGAATAACGCTCCGCCGGCCCCGGGTGATTACCGAGAGGCTCCCCGGCCTCGCGGAGCTCCGACGCTCCTCCGCGGGACCTCCGGCGGCCGGCGCGCTCGCGCACCACCCCCCGGCACCGCCGGGAGGCCGTGCGCGCGCGCGCAGAGCGGCCGAATAACGCTCCGCCGGCCCCGGGTGATTACCGAGAGGCTCCCCGGCCTCGCGGAGCTCCGACGCTCCTCCGCGGGACCTCCGGCGGCCGGCGCGCTCGCGCACCACCCCCCGGCACCGCCGGGAGGCCGTGCGCGCGCGCGCAGAGCGGCCGAATAACGCTCCGCCGGCCCCGGGTGATTACCGAGAGGCTCCCCGGCCTCGCGGAGCTCCGACGCTCCTCCGCGGGACCTCCGGCGGCCGGCGCGCTCGCGCACCACCCCCCGGCACCGCCGGGAGGCCGTGCGCGCGCGCGCAGAGCGGCCGAATAACGCTCCGCCGGCCCCGGGTGATTACCGAGAGGCTCCCCGGCCTCGCGGAGCTCCGACGCTCCTCCGCGGGACCTCCGGCGGCCGGCGCGCTCGCGCACCACCCCCCGGCACCGCCGGGAGGCCGTGCGCGCGCGCGCAGAGCGGCCGAATAACGCTCCGCCGGCCCCGGGTGATTACCGAGAGGCTCCCCGGCCTCGCGGAGCTCCGACGCTCCTCCGCGGGACCTCCGGCGGCCGGCGCGCTCGCGCACCACCCCCCGGCACCGCCGGGAGGCCGTGCGCGCGCGCAGAGCGGCCGAATAACGCTCCGCCGGCCACCGGGTGATTACCGAGAGGCTCCCCGGCCTCGCGGAGCTCCGACGCTCCTCCGCGGGACCTCCGGCGGCCGGCGCGCTCGCGCACCACCCCCCGGCACCGCCGGGAGGCCGTGCGCGCGCGCGCAGAGCGGCCGAATAACGCTCCGCCGGCCCCGGGTGATTACCGAGAGGCTCCCCGGCCTCGCGGAGCTCCGACGCTCCTCCGCGGGACCTCCGGCGGCCGGCGCGCTCGCGCACCACCCCCCGGCACCGCCGGGAGGCCGTGCGCGCGCGCGCAGAGCGGCCGAATAACGCTCCGCCGGCCCCGGGTGATTACCGAGAGGCTCCCCGGCCTCGCGGAGCTCCGACGCTCCTCCGCGGGACCTCCGGCGGCCGGCGCGCTCGCGCACCACCCCCCGGCACCGCCGGGAGGCCGTGCGCGCGCGCGCAGAGCGGCCGAATAACGCTCCGCCGGCCCCGGGTGATTACCGAGAGGCTCCCCGGCCTCGCGGAGCTCCGACGCTCCTCCGCGGGACCTCCGGCGGCCGGCGCGCTCGCGCACCACCCCCCGGCACCGCCGGGAGGCCGTGCTCGCGCGCCAAGTGGCCGAAAATAGCTCCAAGCCCAGCGGATCGGCTGCTTGGAAGCACCGCGCCGTCCGGCTCCACCTGGTACCTCGCACGGCTCTCATCTCCCCCCCGCACGGACTTCCGAGCGCTCGGGGAGACGCTCGGAAGCTGCCGGTGCCGCCGCGGCGGGGAATTGCCTCCCTCTGGCGGACGCGGCGAGTAAAAACACCACCTCTCGCACTTTGCGCACACTTACTTGCGTGGGTCCGCTTCCGATGACACTTTGAGCGGCCAAACGGCGGGAGTAACTACGACTCTCTTAAGGTAGGCTCACTTGACATTTATTCATGTATTTATTTATTTTTGACGGTTCGCGGAGGCGATGACGCTCCGCGCGGGTAAACGGCGGGAGTAGCTGTGACTCTCTTAAGGTAGCCTGACTCGACGTCTTTTTCAACGGTGGCTGGAGGACCCAGGCGGTTCTCGGGGGTGCGTCGCTCCTCACTTTTGACGCCCGAGGAGGCTCCCGGCACCTCGGCTACGCGTTTTCGGCGGCCCGCTGAGCTTCCAGAAGACCTCCAGCCGGTTCTCCCGGTGCTTTCCTCCTCACGTTTTAAGCCGGCCGAGGCTTCCGGCACCCCGGCTAAGCTTTTTCCCACGGCCCGCTGAGCTTCCAGGGGACCTCCGGCCGGTTCTCCGCGCGCTTTCCTCCTCACTTTTAAGCCGGCCGAGGCTCCAGGCACCCCGGCCAAGCGTTTCCCACGGCCCGCTGAGCTTCCAGGGGACCTCCGGCCGGTTCTCCGCGCGCTTTCCTCCTCACTTGTAAGCCGGCCGAGGCTCCAGGCACCTCGGCTAAGCGTTTTGAACGGCCCGCTGAGCTTCCAGAAGACCTCCAGCCGGTTCTCCCGGTGCTTTCCTCCTCACGTTTTAAGCCGGCCGAGGCTTCCGGCACCCCGGCTGAGCTTTTTCCCACGTCCCGCTGAGTTTCCAGGGGACCTCCGGCCGGTTCTCCGCGCGCTTTCCTCCTCACTTTTAAGCCGGCCGAGGCTCCCGGCACCCCGGCCAAGCGTTTCCCACGGCCCGCTGAGCTTCCAGGGGACCTCCGGCCGGTTCTCCGCGCGCCCCCCTCCTAACTCGACGCCCGAGGAGGCTCCCGGCACCCCGGCTAAGCGATTTGAACGGCCCGCTGATCTCCCGGAGGTCGCAACGGGGAATTGCCTCCCTCTCGCGGACACGGCGCGTAAATGCACCGCCTCTCGCACTTGGCGCACACTCACTGGCATCGCTACGCCTCCCGTGGCACTTTAAGCGACCGGGACCACCGCGAGCGCGGGCGATGACTAAGAGGCTCCCCGGCCGGCCTCGCGGAGCTCCGACGCTCCCCCGCCGGACTTCCGGCGGCCGGCCGGAGCCTCGGCACGGCTGCCGCACTCCCTAATAACACCCCGCGGACCCCCGCGAGCCGAACGCTCGCTGCCGCGGGCGACCCCTGCCAAGGCGGACGCGTGACGGCGCGGGAGCCCTCGGCACTATATCACGGTCACGTATGTAGTCAAATCGTGTAAAATCACCGTTAGTTTATTCATAATATAGGTAATAATTAAATAAATATTAACATCGCGTATATTATTAATAAACACATGTATGTATTTATTTAATAATTAAATAAATATTAACATCGCGTATAATCATGCGCAATACTTCGTGGCCGACCGGGGAACCGGCGAAGGCGGACGCATCGCGGCGCGAGAGCCGTTGGCACTTTGGAAAAAAAATAAATAAATAAATAAATAATAATTCGCCGACCGGGCTCCGGGGGAAGAGGCCGGCTTTTCGCCGTTCGCGGCCGACCGGGGAACCGGCGAAGGCGGACGCGCTCTCTAACGAGCCCCGCCGGCCGGAGGAAGTGCGCCCTCTGGCGGACACGCCGTTGTAAATGAATGGGGTTTGGCACTTGGTGCATTTTTCGCCCAAGTCGAAGCGCGCTCCGGGCGAGGAGGCCGGATTCTCGCCACCCGTGGCCGGCCGGGGAACCGGCCAAGGCGGACGCGCTCTCTAACGAGCCCCGCCGGCCGGAGGAAGTGCGCCCTCTGGCGGACACGCCGTTGTAAATGAATGGGGTTTGGCACTTGGTGCATTTTTCGCCCAAGTCGAAGCGCGCTCCGGGCGAGGAGGCCGGATTCTCGCCACCCGTGGCCGGCCGGGGAACCGGCCAAGGCGGACGCGGTCTCTAACGAGCCCCGCCGGCCGGAGGAAGTGCGCCCTCTGGCGGACACGCCGTTGTAAATGAATGGGGTTTGGCACTTGGTGCATTTTTCGCCCAAGTCGAAGCGCGCTCCGGGCGAGGAGGCCGGATTCTCGCCACCCGTGGCCGGCCGGGGAACCGGCGAAGGCGGATAGGCTTTCACGGAGGATCCGCCGGCTGGTCCGCGGGCCGATTAGGGTCCCGCGAGTGAGCGGTGGCGGTCCGGAATCCAGGCCGGCCAGGAGGCACCGCCAGGCGGATAGGCTTTCACGGAGGTCCCGCCGGCTGGTCCGCGGGCCGATTAGGGTCCCGCGAGTGAGCGGTGGCGGTCCGGAATCCAGGCCGGCCCGGAGCCACCGCCAGGCGGATAGGCTTTCACGGAGGAGCCGCCGGCTGGTCCGCGGGCCGTTTAGGGTCCCGTAAGTTAGCGGTCGCGGTCCGGAATCCAGGCCGTCCAGGAGGCACCGCCAGGCGGATAGGCTTTCACGGAGGTCCCGCCGGCTGGTCCGCGGGCCGATTAGGGTCCCGCGAGTGAGCGGTGGCGGTCCGGAATCCAGGCCGGCCCGGAGCCACCGCCAGGCGGATAGGCTTTCACGGAGGAGCCGCCGGCTGGTCCGCGGGCCGTTTAGGGTCCCGTAAGTTAGCGGTCGCGGTCCGGAATCCAGGCCGTCCAGGAGGCACCGCCAGGCGGATAGGCTTTCACGGAGGACCCGCCGGCTGGTCCGCGGGCCGTTTAGGCTCCCGTAAGTTAGCGGTCGCGGTCCGGAATACAGGCCGTCCAGGAGGCACTGCCAGGCGGATACACTCTCTAACGAGCCCCGCCGGCTGGTCCGCCGGGGGAAGTGCGCCCTCTGGCGGACACGCCGTTGTAAATGAATGGGGTTTGGCACTTAGTGCATTTTTCGACCAGCGGCAACGCAGGCTGACGGGCGGCCGCTTCCACGGGCCGGCACTACTCTACGGAGGCGCTAGCCGCCTCCGGTGGGGGCCGTGTGATCTCGCTGGATGCCCGAGGACCTTCCGCCAGGCCCGGCCGCAGCTTTTGCGCGCGCCCGGTCCTATTATCTGGTGGAAGCTGGAGGCCGGGGCTCGGCAGCTCGCTGCCCGGGGACCTTCCGCGAGGCCCGGCCGCAGCTTTTACGCACGGCCGCTGCTATTCTCCGGCTCCGGCTTCGTCCCGGAGGGTGCTTGGGGAACGGCGGCGCACACCGCGAACGGCCGGTGGCGGTCGGCCGGTGGCGGTCGGCTGGTGGCGGTCGGCTGGTGGCGGTCGGGGATGGCGCTTGGGGATGGTGGCTGTCGCCTTGTGGCGGTCGGCTGGTGGCGGTCGGGGGTGGCGCTTGGGGATGGTGGCTGTCGCCTTGTGGCGGTCGGCTGGTGGCGGTCGGCTGGTGGCGGTCGGCTGGTGGCGGTCGGGTGGTGGCGGTCGGGGATGGCGCTTGGGGATGGTGGCTGTCGCCTTGTGGCGGTCGGCTGGTGGCGGTCGGCTGGTGGCGGTCGGGGGTGGCGCTTGGGGATGGTGGCTGTCGCCTTGTGGCGGTCGGCTGGTGGCGGTCGGCTGGTGGCGGTCGGGGGTGGCGCTTGGGGATGGTGGCTGTCGCCTTGTGGCGGTCGGCTGGTGGCGGTCGGGGATGGCGCTTGGGGATGGTGGCTGTCGCCTTGTGGCGGTCGGCTGGTGGCGGTCGGGGGTGGCGCTTGGGGATGGTGGCTGTCGCCTTGTGGCGGTCGGCTGGTGGCGGTCGGCTGGTGGCGGTCGGCTGGTGGCGGTCGGGGATGGCGCTTGGGGATGGTGGCTGTCGCCTTGTGGCGGTCGGCTGGTGGCGGTCGGGGATGGCGCTTGGGGATGGTGGCTGTCGCCTTGTGGCGGTCGGCTGGTGGCGGTCGGCTGGTGGCGGTCGGGGATGGCGCTTGGGGATGGTGGCTGTCGCCTTGTGGCGGTCGGCTGGTGGCGGTCGCCTTGGGGCGGTCGGGGGGCGGCGGTCGGGGGTGGCGCTTGGGGATGGTGGCTGTCGCCTTGTGGCGGTCGGCTGGTGGCGGTCGCCTTGTGGCGGTCGGGGGGTGGCGGTCGGGGATGGCGCTTGGGGATGGTGGCTGTCGCCTTGTGGCGGTCGGCTGGTGGCGGTCGGGGGGTGGCGGTCGGGGGTGGCGCTTGGGGATGGTGGCTGTCGCCTTGTGGCGGTCGCCTTGTGGCGGTCGGCTGGTGGCGGTCGGGGGGTGGCGGTCGGGGGTGGCGCTTGGGGATGGTGGCTGTCGCCTTGTGGCGGTCGGCTGGTGGCGGTCGGCTGGTGGCGCTTGGGGATGGTGGCTGTCGCCTTGTGGCGGTCGGCTGGTGGCGGTCGCCTTGTGGCGGTCGGGGATGGCGCTTGGGGATGGTGGCTGTCGCCTTGTGGCGGTCGGCTGGTGGCGGTCGGCTGGTGGCGGTCGGGTGGTGGCGGTCGGGGATGGCGCTTGGGGATGGTGGCTGTCGCCTTGTGGCGGTCGGCTGGTGGCGGTCGGCTGGTGGCGGTCGGGGGTGGCGCTTGGGGATGGTGGCTGTCGCCTTGTGGCGGTCGGCTGGTGGCGGTCGGCTGGTGGCGGTCGGGGGGTGGCGGTCGGGGATGGCGCTTGGGGATGGTGGCTGTCGCCTTGTGGCGGTCGGCT